>NW_028277124.1:10654375-10805312 GCF_059951505.1 Python bivittatus | reverse complement strand
TCTACCTTCTATTTCAGTGTCCATGTTCTTGCACTGTCCTCCTTGTCCTCCTCCTGAAGTGGCTTGTTTCTATCCCATTGCTCTGATTCTGAGATTTAAGAGATAGGAGTGAGGGCAGGAAAGAAAAAACTACTCTCCAAACCTTGGTTTCCCAGTTGCCATCACTCCCATGCTTTTCCACTCAACAAGGTTTCAGTTTCACTGCTGGCCTTTTTGTTCAGCATACATTCAGTCCTGCTATGCCACCCAGAGATCCCCAAGGTGGGTTTCAACTTCTTTCTTCTTGTGTGGTTGCTGATCTATGCACTTCTGTCAGTTTAGCTGTCTGTATGCGTCTTCCCCCTCCCAACACCCAGAACACTGTTATGTTATAGGCATCCAGTTATTGGAGAAGATTACAAAAGAGAGAACTAGGGAGGACAAGTACTTGGTATCTATACCTCATTCCATAGTCTCCCTAGTATGAACAATCTGAACAAGGTCATCAGATAAGAATCTGCAGACACAATAAATGTGGAAAAGTAAGCACACTTTGCCCCTTTTATGGCCATATATTCTGAAATGTGGATACGTAACCATGTTTGGCTGCATTCACTGTACATTTTCTGATTATTTCTCAGAACTCCTTCATAAAGCATGAGCCCTCCCACCCACACCTCTCAGGACTGGTGCTGGGGGCAGTCTCATCCAGCATTCTGTCATCTTTGAATGTCATATACTCAAGTTTAGATGACTCACAGGAATGAATTTAAAGGGAATTTTATACCATAAAAGGCTCCAGGTTGATATACACTCAATTTTATATCCCCAATAATTTTCCTACTGTTTTAAAGACTTTCAAGAGGGTCTTTAAATTTGTTTAAATTTTTTGTACAGCATTGAAGAGGTAAATTTGATTTTAAATGATGTGGATATACACAATTTTTTAAATATTGTTCACATTCTAGATCAGTTAAGTTCTGATAAGCTTAATAAATGTTTGCTCTTATGTCATTTGAAGCCAAGTTAAAACTTGTAACCATTCTTCACTAAATTGTATACAAGAGTGATAAAGTCCTATTAGTAATCACTAATCAGTAATTAGTAATCGCAGCTCTAATCCTATAATGTCCTTGTTTTCCCATTCCTTGTATACATATCCATGTATCCGTATATTTAGGAGTGAGCTAGAAAAGGGAGGAGAGGAGATGGTTCAGGGTCAGAATTTGTTTGCATCTCTTACAAATGTCTAAGGTAAGTTTTAAAATGGATTTTTGATAGCATATATTATTTTCCTAATAATAGGGAGAAATGGTATTGTCCTGATAGATTTGGAGTCCCGTGGTAACTCCACTTGGACCCATTCACCATCATTAGAGTTCTGAATAATATGACTTGTCTTAATTGAAATGCATCAAAGAGATGTCAAAGATTTGTTATGTGTAAACTTTTCTTTAATTTGTATAGTTTCCAAGATCCTAGGTATTTGTATATTTAAAGTAAAGAAAGAAAAAAAAATATTTGCAAGATACAAAACACATCCACAGACAAGAGAATTGGAAGTATTAAAAACAAGAAAAGAACTTTAGGGAAAATAGTCATTTTAAGTATGGTTATTCTGACAAGCAGTGATACAGAAAAATATTGCCATGATTTAAACTATGTTTTCATCTGTCAGAGACAGTGTTCATAATTATCTTTCTTTCACTGTTTCACTTCACTTCACTTCTTCACTTCTGTGAAGTTTGTAAATTTTATTCCTTAGTATTTAAATTCACCTAAACTGAATCCTCTAGCTTCTTGAAACTGTTTTTGTAATTCTTTGTCATAGCCTTCCAATCCAGTTTAAATATATAATTTAATATAAATTGTAACTGCATTACAGCTCTAATAGAATCTTGAAGAATAAGCATTTTATTTCCAAACTGAATTTCTATTCATGTCTTAATTAGCTAATATTAATAATCACTCTTTACACTGTGTATTTAAAGCAGCATAAACTAGCATTCTGAGATAATTTGCATTTAGTCTTGATTTTGTTGTTTAATAATTTTCTACTATTCTATAATGGTTGGTCTTTTAATCTTTATTTTAATATAATTTCTCATACTTAGAAAATGCTGTCTAGTGAGTCCCATATCTACAGTATTCAAGTTCCGCATGTTTCTTTATTTGAAATAACTTTGTATTTTTAGGAATGTGCTGCATTTTGGATCTGAACTGAAAAGTTGCCGTTGGAGAAAGTGGAGTTGGTGAGGAGAATACATGCTACATCTGGTAGCATCTATTAAAGAAACTACAGGTAGTCCTCGCTTACTGACCACTCTTTCAGCGACTGTTTGAAGTTACAGTGGCACTGAACAAGTGGTACTTATGACCGATCCTCAAAGTTCCAGCCATAGCAGTGTCCCTGCGGTCACATGATTGTGATTCGGGCACTTGGCAACCAGCTCACACGACAGTTGCAGCAGTGTCCTGCGGTCACGTGATAGCCATTTGCAAACTTCCCTACCGGCTTCCCACAAGTAAAGTCAATGGGGAAGCTGGCAGAGAAGGTTTCTAGTTGCTCTGGTAAGTCCCTCCCCTGCCATCCTCTGCATCATGCCAAGCCCTCCTTCCCTGGGCCTCCCTGTGCTCACATACATGCACATACCCACCAGCACCCTCCTTCCCCAGCCTCCCTGCATTCGCACACACCCACTAACACCCTCCTTCCCCAGCCTCCCTCTGCTTGCGTCACACCGCAGCATGCCCTCGCCCAACCCACAAGTGGCCTGTGCTGGGTCTCCCAGGGCCTCCCGCACCCCCCACAGCAACCCCACATTCCTTACCTGAGACTTCCTCTGCTTCCCACTTAACAACCTGTACATTTTGGGTTACAACAACAACCTAGACTGCCTGGATTGCTGTCACTAAGCAATCCAGTCCTGTGACATTGACTTTTATGACCTCATCGCTTAGCAACAGCAATCCCAGTCCCAGTTGCTGTCATAACTACCTGTACACCTTTTCCTGGGCTTGCATGATAGCTGTGTGTTCCCAAGAAAATGTGGGGTTAAGAAGACACTAGCAGTATACCCACACCTGCTCCAAAGCACCTTTTTCCATCCTGGCAGCATATCCTTTGACACATATGGATTGGATTGAATGGCCCTAGAAAAAGGCACAACTTGTCTAAGGAGGCACCAATAAGTATAGTGTGTGTGCCCATACCAGCTCTGAAGCAGGATCCAAAGCACAGCACATCCCTAGCATTTTCTTTAAATATAGTCTTTAATTCAAGTATTCTGTAGTAATGAAGGATTTAATCTCCGGTTCTGATCATGTTATCTAGCCTGGTAATGAAACGTCTGCAGGAAGAGAAGCAAGCTCAGAGACCACCAAGAACACAATTCAGCCCTGACCTAGAGATATTCTCCACTGTGTTAGGCTTCTGCTTGATTACATCCAAGTGCCTTCCTCCTTTCTGTATGATCATTTTACTGTCAAACTGTTCTTATTGTTAGAAAGATCTTTTTAAAATTTAATAGGGTTTTTTTGAACTTCTCTGCATTATGGTGCCTGGAATTGGTGATAGTACTCAAGATAAAGTCTGACCAAAGCAGAATTTCCATGATTTGAACATTGTACTTCTATAGGTGCAGCTTAAAATTGTGTTTGCCTTTTTTCTAATCACATCATATTGTTAGCTCATAATCAGTTTGCAATCAATCACTATTTCAAGACCTTTTTCACAAGTATCATTAACAAGCCAAGTATCTCCATCTCCCACAAATACCTGTGTATCTGATGTGTTTCCTGAATAAAAAATGTTGCATTTATGTCTCTTAACTTTTATTTTGTACTTTCAGCCCATTTCTCTAATGTATCAAGATTGTTTTGAATGTTATTTCTGACTTCTAGAGTATTAGCAATCCCATCCATTTTTGTGTTGCCTGCAGATTTGATGATGCACCTTCCTTCTATTGCTTCCACCAAGTTATTAATACAAACACTCAAGAGTAGAAGATGTTAGATATCTCTCACCAATTTGATGAGCACTCTTGAGTACAATTTTTAGCCAGTTATGCATTTATTTAATTTTTATTAATTCAAGATATATTGCTTTATCTCTTTCAGTATAAATATACTTTTTTCCTTCCCATTTAAATTTAAAATTAATCAGAAGGAGAATGCCCAGTGACATGCTTTATCCTGAAAAGTAGACTATAAAAACTGAAATGAACATATTCCGCAGTCTGTCGCATTAAAGATTTTCTAGGCATTTTCTAAGATATTCAGTCAAAGTTTTAAACTTATGTCTTTTCTGAAGAATTTCAGTTGATATTTCTTGAAATATTTGGACTCTATATTCACTAATATGCTTCACTAATATGCTTTGTATTATTCTAGCCTTCTTATAATAGTTTTTTAGACAATAATACAAAAACTTACCAATATATATTTTTTTTAAATTATCCAGGGGATTATAGTGTCTTACACTAGTGTCTTCCATGTCCTCTAAAACTAGTGGATCCTAGAGTTAAAAACTGACCTTATCTCTAATAAATCCTAAATGAAAACTTAATTTTATCACACCACTTCTGATCTTTATGTTTACAATAAATAAAAACTCTAAATCAGTTAATTTGATTATTTAGGCCATAATGTTCATTGATAATATTCCCAATTCAAATATCACTAACAATTATCCCTTTTCTAAAAATAATTATAATAACTAACAATAGACCAAATGTTGTTGTTCCTATTTTTAGAAAAAAACCATTGCATGTACTACATTACAAATGTGTGTTAACAGAAATGGGGTATATTGACAAATAGGTAAAAAAAGACCTAGTGGGATGTAGTCTTCATAGCAAAGAACATTCTATGGAACCCCATCTTGGATTGAAGAAAGTGGGAGCAAAATTTTGGAAAGATGGAATTGTTGAAAATACCTCAACTCTACAGACTTCATATCTACAGGGTTTGCATTTTTAATGTTGCATAGCAGACATGAACAGAACTATATATAGATATAAACTCCTGACCATTTATATCTGTATAAACTGCTCAATGTTAGTAAGATATACTTTATTTATTTCCTTGCTTGCTTGCCATTTTTATATACTGCCACATTCCAAAGCATTTCCTGGCAGTTTATAATAAAAGAACAATAGAAATGCAGGTAAATGCCATTTAAAAGAAAAATAAACATTTATGACAAAACCCCCAATCTTGGAGTCTAATATAAGTGACAGTTTTATTTTTTGGGTGCCTTCAAGTCAGCTTTGATTCCTGGCAACTGTCTAGACTAGTCCCTTCAGTTTTCTTGGCAAGATTTTCAGAAGTGGTTTTTCACTGCCTTCCTAGAGCTGAGAGAAAGTGACTGGCCCAAAATCACCCAGCTGGATTCATGCCTAAGGTGGGACTAGTATTAACAGTCTCCTGGTTTCTAGTCTGGTGCCTTAACCACTAGACCAAACTGGCTTTCAGGTAACAAATACATGCCAAATGTATCCGAGGCTGATCAACCACAGGCATCTCCTGATCAGCTGGAACAGTTGGATGATGAGGCATGACCCCCAACCCCAGGTCTCGACACATGTAATGGTAAGCTGAGCAAACACTATTCAGTGAGGCTCCTCGCTAGGCAAAGGGCAAGACCTGAGTAATTGCAGCCAGCTACCTGCAGATAGATTTATGTAGCCACTTGGCCTGCAGCTTTCATTGGAATCAACCATTTGGAATTCCAGCTTGTGACTCTCGTTCCTGTGTTTCCTTGCTCTTCCATCCTTGACTATTGGACTGGCTGACTACTCAACTCGGCGCTCTAACTCATGGAATGAATTTGGACCATTCTCTTGCTACTTGAACTTCAAACAGAATTATTCATGCAAGCACTCTTTGGAAAGACCCTGACTTATGATCTTGCCTACTGTTATCTGCCTAGATGTAGCAAATAAATCAGCTCTTAGCAACTGTGACTGCATGTGTATGTCTGCAACCTGAAATCAGTACACTGGTGCTGGGAGCCTAGCCACGTAGGAAAATCAGTAAAAAATTTCAAGTAATTTGAAAGAAAAGAGAAAGTCATATTTCATTTAATTGTTAGACTTAAAACCTAGTTCATTCTTTTGAACATGAAACATATTTCAGCTATCTGTATCTGAGTACTGTGACCCTACAAATGTTGCTGAATTATAACTCCAAATTTCCTTCACCAGTAGCTAAGTTGGTATGGGTTGTTGGGAGTTGTGGCTGTGTAGAATTTTGAGGGCAACAGGTCTTCACACTGTGAAATTTAACTGCAACAAGTGCAAAATATTTATGTAGGAAACAAAAACAGCATGTGCAAATTTAGGATAATTAATATCTGGATCAGTAATTATACTCTTAAAAACAATTTTGGAACAGTAGTTGCATGCAACCAAAGGATGATGTGGCTATATGACAGGCACATGCAGTTCTAGGCTGCATCAAAAGGGGTATAATTTCCAAATAATGAAAAACAATTATTCCACTTTATTTTGCTTTGGTCAGACCCTGCCATGAGAATTGAGAACACCTGTGGGCACTACAATGTAAGAAAGACTAAGAGAAATATTTAAATTTAAATATTTAAAAATTTAAATAAGTCAAAAGAAGAGCAATAAGGATTATCAGGGGACTAAAAACTAAATCCTGTGAATAAAAGGTGAAGGAGCTTGATATGTTTAATCTTGAGAAAAGATGACTGATAGCACTCTTCAAATACTTGAAGGATGTCACAGAAGTACATTCCAGAGAACAGTACGTGGAATGGTGGATTCAAGTTACAGGCAGGCAGATTCTGACTGAATGTTAGAAGAAGCTTCCCAACAATAGGAATAAGAATGAAAGTGACAGTTATCCAGAAAGGTGGAGGATATTATTTCATTGGATATGTTCAAATGGAGAGCTAGACAGCCATGGGTTGCTTTCACTGGAATATGTCACTGAAAAGGCTTGAACTAAAAGGCTCTTTTCAACTCCTACATTTCTTTGAAGAATGAATGCATGAATTCGATCTGGAGCTATGTGTTAGATTCCTGCCTCCAAAGTATTAGACTTTAAACCTAGCATGGAAATAAATATCAGTACTCCAGACACTCAACACCATAATCAGGAACTTGCTTACAACAGAAGGTTGTAAGACACAATACAGCCAGCTAAGTTGTTTTATTGTGAATAAGAAAGAAGCCATATATGTAAAGAAGATCTGCCTACTGCTGAATGTCAGAATCAAGCACTATGTATATATTTTCTTGAGAGTTTAAATGATACAACTTTTTCTCCCACCTTTTCAAGTCCACAGACTTTCGGCTGCTCTTTTCCTAGTCTTGACAGTGGGAGACGTCTGTTCAGTGGTTATATAACTCGTCTATGGCCTGAGGATCACTAGTTCTTGTTTTGTCATCTTCGGCCCTTATGTGACCACCAGTTCCATTTCTTGATTTTTGGTATTTCAGAGGGCAACCTTTAGCTAAGGGCTACATTTTTATTAACAAGGAGGTCAATTAAACATCTAAACAAGGTTGGATGAACATTTACAATCTCACTTCATGCCTTTTGTACTAACAGCCAAAGTTTGGGATAAGTGAGCAAATGGCACACCAAAGTATTGTATGCAATTTGATGCTTTCCTCGTAAGTATTTGCACATGGTTGAAATAAAGCCTGATTTTGTTTGTGTGTATGTAAAATGTTATTTATTGATAGTGGTCAGCTAGTTATAAAGAAGAAGAAATATTAATAAATATCTTAATATAATATATTAATATAAATATAAATAAATAAATATAAATATCTTAATATAAATAAATGTCTTCAGATATGATGAATCATGCCACTGCCACATAATAATGTGGCAGTGGCATGATTCATCATATCTGAAGACATTTCTTTTTCTTTTTTCATTCATTCATTCATTCATTCATTCATTCATTCATTCAAGAAATGAATTTTACTTGAAACAACATTTACATTCTATGTGCTGATAATTGTTTATCAAAGAGCCCAACATATGATAGGCTATCCCAGGATAGGTTTTCTGCCCTTGTCTGAACATGGCTTGATGATTGGTATTGGTCTGCCATGGGTAGTTAAAAAGACCTTGAGCACAATTGAGATACAGATACATGATGATGAAATTGTTTCTTCCTAGCCAAGATTAAAGAAATATGAAACTCTTTTTTATGTTTTGAGCAGAAAGGATTCTTCTTGGTTTTGGATACCTGCTGTCACTACAAATTAGTTAACCATATTAGTTAAAGACAGAATAGAATGAGAAAGTCTTCCATCATGAATATTTCAAGTGCCCTTAGGTAAGTCAAGTTTTTTTCTCAGCCTCAAAACTTGTACTTGCAATTAGAGATTATGGTACCAGTTTACAATTGTAAGTTAAGGATGGGCAGTTCATAATTGTGTGTGCTCCCAAAGCCTACCATGATTTTCCAGTATTAAAAAAAGGAAAAACAAAATCCTGCTATGCTCTGCATTCTCCAGAAATATCAGCAACATGTCGCCTGCAGACCTCAGAAACTGAAGAAAAAAAAAATCAACAAAATGCAGCCCTTGATCATTCAGGGGCCTTGAATACAAAAAAGGCCACTTGAACTCTGAAGCTGTGTTTACTTAAAGCATAACAAACAGTGATGGTTGGGTTTATACTATATAGTAAGCCACAGAAAAGCAAAACACACTTGTTTATTGAGTTGTTGAAATCCAGTTTTGATCAATGCTACAGAAAGGCAGGCAACTGGAGTTAAGGAGCAGAGGATGTAACCCTATTCTGATATACAGGTAGTCCTCACTTAACGACCACAGTTGGGACCGGCAACTCCATCGCTAGCAAACTGGTTGTTAAACGAGACATCACATGACCAGGGCAGACTTATGACCTCACTTCTGCCATGGTCGTTAAGCAAATCACTGAGGGTCATTAAGCAAAAACATGTGACCACAACTTGTGATTTTACTACCGGCTTCTCCATTGACTGCTTATTGGAAGCCAGCTGTGAAGTTTGCAAATGGCGATCACATGACCATGGGACACTGCAATGGTCATAAACACCTGCTGGCTGTGAAGTGTCTGAACGTGGATCATGTGACTGCGGGGATGCTGTGAGGGTCGTAAGTGTGAAGATGGGTTATAAAGTTACTTTTACAGTTCCATCATAACTTTGAATAGTTGCTAAACAGGGCAGTCATTAAGTGAGGACTACATATAGTTAAAAAAAAAAACTTTCCCCACTTAGACCTAATTATGTTACAAACATGACCTAACAGTTTCTTATCTCTGCCATGAGGTTCTTTTCCCAGCTCATGAGAGAGACAGGCTGTAGTGTTTCCCCCCTCCCCCTTACTCCAGGCATATACAGTGTGTTAGACTGTGTCTCTTATTACCTTGGAGAGAAGTTAGGGGAGTGGTAGTGAAGCAGGATAAGGTTTGACTGTGGTTACAGCAGATTTCCTGCCAGAATAATTTTCTGCTGACTTCAGGATGAGTGAAGTCCACTGTAACTTGGTAGTGGGAAAACACTGAGTCTTACAAAGATTTATTTATTTATTTATTTATATTTCAGATTTAGATACTGCCCATCTCTCAAAAAGTTACTCTGGGCGGTTCACAATAAGACAGCAATAAATATTAAAATACAATAAAAACAATATAAAATACAATAAAAATAGAATAAAAATCAAACATGCACAAATATGTGTATTTCTACATGTTTATTTAGCTAGTAAAGTGCATTTTTAAACTATTGTCTATTTTATGGTTGATTGTGGTTAGTAATATTGACTTAGTTTTGCCTGTCACCTATAGTTAATACTGATTTAACATATGCTACTGGATATTTTTCTTCAGGTCTGCCCATCATCTTAAGCTAAAATGCATTTTTATCTTAAAGAGAAAGACTGTTAGAAATTGATAATGTCTCTTCCCATCAAAACTTTGTACTTCACCATATTCTTAAATAGTTCTCATTTATTTAAGTGAAAATATAGGACAAATTCTTAGTGAATTTAATCTGATGGGAGAAAGCAATTTCTCTACCAATCCTAGCAACAACCAGAATCTGTGCCTGAAGAAGTTATCTCAAGCTTTCTCTTCATAGAGCTGGTTTAGCTTAACTTTTATGAATGTCGCCTTGCCTGAATATGAGTTTGGAATTCCTGCCAGACAATGTCCACAGTAGAGCTAGCATCAAGGATAACTATTGTACGCCACCCAGAGTTGCTTTGTGTGAGACGGGTGGCCATATAAATGTGATTAATAAATAAATAAATAAAAATAAAACTATTGTCAAATGACACTTCAGAACTCAGGACACTGCAAGAGCTCATTTTTTATCCTTGACATACTGTGGAGGAGCAACAGCAATTACTGCTGCCTTTACTTTCTTGTGAATTAGTCTTTTTCCCTTTCAGTGCTGCCTCCATCTGTAGTTTGTGGTACTGTTCCTTTTTTTATCTACAACATTGCTAAACCTGTTCAAAATCCCAGGATTGTGAAATACATTTTTGCATATTTAAAATAATCATCAAGAAAAAGGACAAAATGGGTGAATTGGAATGCCTGTTTTTAAAAGATATAGTGGGTGAAACTGAAACCTGTTGGCTAGGGAAAAGTCAGTAGGACTCAGTAATTCCTGATTACAAATTCTATAGGAAAGACAGAGAAGGGCATAGTGGAGGAGGAGTTGCCTTGTAATTGAAACAATTGAAACAAGTTATCTTGACATCTCCAAAGGGACAGATCATTTGGTAGAATTGCTCTAACTATAAATATCAGATCATAAAGGGAAGTTAATATTGGGAGTGTACTATTGTCCCCCTAACCAAGATGCTCAAAGAGATCCGGAAATAGAAATCAGAGGCACCTGAAAAGGAACTCTTGTAATTACAGGAGATTTCAATTATCCACACATTGACTGGGTAAATGTGTGTTCCAACCATGATAGAGAGATAAATTCTTAGGTACTATAAATCACTATGTACTGCAGTAGTTGGTCATGGAACTGATAAGGGAGGGGGCAATACTAGACCTACTCTTAAGTAGTGGTCAGGACTTTGTTAGAGAAATGTATGTAGTTGAACCGATTGGGAATAATACCATAATGCAATAAAATTCAACATTCAAAGAAGCAATAACCCACATAGCAAGTCCCTCACAGTCATATTTGACTTCAAAAAAGGAAGTTCTCAGAATTGAGAAGATTAGTGAAAAGGAAACTTCAAAAGGAAGGTCAAAAGAATGCTCTCCTTGTTCCTTAAAACCACAATAATAGAGGCTCAGGTATATTGTATTTCTAAAATTAGGAAAATGGCCCCAAAGCCCAAGAAGAAACCTGCATGGTTGATTAGCATTGTAAAGGAAGTTATTAGAGCCAAGAAGGTATCATTTAGAAAGTGGAAGACCTATCCTAATGAAAACAAGTCAACACAGTGTGCATCTGCTACAAAAAGGCCAACAGCATTTTAGAGATAATAAGAAACAGTGTTGAAAATAGAGATGCCAATATAATGTCCTTATATAAATCAGTGGTGTGACCACATATGAAATATTGTATGCAGTTTCTGGTCTCCACACCTTGAAAAGGATATAGTGGAACTAGAGAAGATTCAGAGGAGGGCAACTAAGATGATCAAGGGGCTGGAGCAGCTTCTCTATGAGGAAAGGCTATGACACTTGGCACTTTTTAGTCTTAGAAAGGAGATGAATGAGAGGACATGGTTGAAGTGTATAAAATTATTCATGGTATGGTCAAGGAGATATTTTCCCTTCCCCAAAATGCTAGAACCAGAGGTCACCCAATGAAATTGAATCCTGTAAGAATCAAGACAGACAAAAGGAAATATATTTTTACACAATGTGTGAACTTCGGAATTTGCTGCCACAAGATGTGCTGGCTACCAGCTTGGCTGACTTCAAAAAAGGATCAGTTTATGGAAATCATGAGGATCAATGGCTATTAGCTTTGATGACAGTGTCACTGCCCCTGAAGGCCATCTGCTGGCAGACTAGTGGGCTTCCTTGTACAGTTGGATGGCCACTGTGAGAACAGACTGCTGGACTAGAAGGGCACTGCTTATGTTCTTATCTTATAGCCAGAATACTTTCCAAAATACTGTATTGCTCTTATAAAATCAAGTATAATTTCTAAAATTGCTAAAATCGGTTTTTAAAAAATTATTTATATTTCAACCCACCAAAATAATACTTATAATATCCAAGATTGCCTTAAAGGCCCAAGAATTAAATCAAAAAGTAAGGGGGAAAGTGGGCAACCCTGCCAAGTAGCACAATGTAATTCAAAGGAGTCTGAAATCATCAGTTATAGCTCTAGTGTAAACTAGATTGCATTACGATTAAATGAATGCATAGTTTGATTGAAAATTATACTCAGTGAATGCTTATTAATGGTTCTCCATCAGAATGACATGAAGTATCAGATGTATTGCTGATACTTATATGCTGGTTTGGTCTTACATGCTGAAATTTTCATTTTTATTCAAGACTTAATTTTTTTAAAAATTAGAATTTTATTAAGTTATAAAAGCATACAGATAAAAGCAAAGAATTAATAATTGAAGAGAGAAGTAGAAAACAGTTGGAAATAAAGAATACAAAAGTGATAAAAATAAAGGAAAGGGAAAAGAAAAATTACAAAAAGAATGACTTCCAATTTCTTATACAGTAGATATAAATAAAGCATATAGTGACCTCTTACTCTAAAACTACATCTTAACATACATATTTTGTATAACCTATTATTTTAACTAATCATCAAATCCATAAATCATAATTTCATTTTTTTTCTGTCTCCTGCAAAAAGTCCAATTGGCATTAAAGATAGTCAATGTTTTTTCTCTAAGCAAAGCTGTCAATTTTGCCATCTCAGCTAACTCCATCATCTTCATGATCCATTCTTCCATTGTGGGTAATGTCTATTCAAAACTTAATTATGAATGGGGGAATGTTTATCACATATACATGACATAAAATTGGGTGTGTGTGTGTAATACCGTAGAAGCAGAAACAACATTCAAAGTCATCAAGTTGGAGAAGTAGCCTAAACATACAGAATTTAATTTAACAAGCACAAATGAAAAATCTTGCCCTTAGGAAATCAAAATCAAAGGCATAGCTATAAAACGAGATACATCTGGCTTACTAAAAGCACACATGAAGACCTGTAGTTGATCACACACTAGGAGTGTGACATTATAAAAATCCAAAATGATCTTTTTGTATATCAAGAGAAATAGAGTTTTCAAATTATGGGAAGCAATATTTCCGCTCTACTCTGCATTGATCAGGCCAATGTGTAATTTTTCTGTAAAACAGAATAGGATAAAATTACAAGTAAGCTACAGTGTTACTGTTATGCTTTTCTGGAGCTTAAGTAAAGAATTTAAGAATTCTTGAAATAATTCACAGGGAATCCCCATCTAAAAATTGCAAAAAATATTAAAACTTTGCAATGGAATTCACTTCTAACCTACACAATTCATGTTTTATGTTTACAACAACTACAAAGCATAAAAATTCCCATCACTGAAAGTGCTAGCTTTGCACAGTGTATGAAGTTCAAACAACTTTTTTTTTTCAATATTGAACTCTTGCAGAACTCCCTAACAATCTGTTGCAGAGCCCAAGAGTTCTGCAGAACCCCAGTTGAAAAGGGCTGGGTTAGATTATTATCACAACGGGAGAACTGTTTTATGCCTGAATGTTACATTATGCTGGTTGATGATCAAAATAAAGGCTTCTTAAGAAACTGGTGGACATTTTTAGCAACATCATGTTTTTCATATTTTGATGACTTACTAAGATTTATCAGAAAAAGAATCCCTTATTCTAAAATAGGACATTTAACTAAGTGTCGTCAATGAAATTAGCTCTTCAGATTTTCAAACTGCAGTATTTTCCCAGTTCTACCTAAGGAAGCCAGAGGTTAAACATGAGACCTTCTTCATGCAAAATGAAGGCTACAAGGTAGTTAGCACCATTTCAGCAGTAACAGAGATTCCCAACTTAACCAGTGTATGAAGTAGGTTTTCAAACCCAAGTTAAGATGGAGTCTGGTTAGAAATTACCATAGATAATAATGTCTTAATTAACCATCAGTGCATCTGAAGGACATTACTGTAAAGGGACGGAAAGCCAAGGGAAACTACCAGATGCATGCAAAAAATGATATGTATAACCCAGAGTCTGGTTTCTGATTTTCAAACCATGGTTTCCAGGGAGGCAGCATTATTTTTGTATCTGAATAGAGAAAAATGGTAGCAAGAGCTTTTGTTTGGTTGTCAGACATAAACACCATCTGCCGTAAGAACAATAGCTGCTCTGATTGTACAGCAGGAGTTTAAAGAAGTTATTACTTTTGGAACAATAAAAATACTTCAGATATTTGTCAGAATGCTCATTATATTTGTTCACATCAACAGCTTTGTGAGAGAGAGCCTATTGTAGAATTAAACCATGAGCGTAGGACAATTTTAATTAACAAAAGCATAAAATATAAAGGTACTTACTTCCTTTAATTGTCAGTATTGTGTTCTTTTCTGAACTAAAATATTAAATAAAAGAAAATATCTTCTGTTTAGTTGTGACAATTACATATTTATGAACACTTATTGAATCTTAGGAACCTTGAAAATCTTCTAGTCCAACCTCTGCCAAAAGCAGATATTTTCACACCATCCTAGGCAACTGGCTGTCCAACCTTTGCTTAAAAACCTCCATTAATAGAGCACCTACAACTCCAAGAGGCAAGCTGTTCCACTGCTTAATAGATCTCACAATCAGGAAATTTCTCCTTATTTTGAGTTTGAATCTCCCTCTGTAAAGCTACCTGTTGGTTCTTGTCCTATTTTTGGGAACTATGGAGAATAAACCTATACTGTCTTCCCTGTGACACCCCTTCAGGTATTTGAAGAGCCATCAGATCTCCTCTTTGCTTTCTCTCATTTAGGTTAAACATACCCAGTTCCTTTAACAGTTTTTTGTAAGATGTAGTCTGCAAGCCCCTCATTTTTGTCACACTTCTCTGCCATTTAGTTAGTTAGTTAAGCTGCCTGTTTGTGACTCTTTCCAGTTCCTCAGCATCTTTCCTGTATTTTGGTAACCAAAACTGGACACAGTATAGCAGGTGCAATCTCACCAGTGCAGCATAGAGCAGGACTATCATTTCCTGCGGTCTTGACACTATGCCTCTGTTAATTTTGCCCCAAGATATTATTTAGCTTGTTAGTAGCTGTGGCACACTACTGACTCATGCTTAATCTGTGGTCTACCAGACACTCAGACCCTTAATTGATACTGCCACGCCAAATACCACCCATCTTGTACCTCTGCATGTTTTTTTTTCTATTTAAGTGCAGAACCCTACATTTTTCCCCACTGAACTGCATTTTGTTAGATAGGACCCAGGGTTCAAGTTTATCAAAATCCCTTTGAACTGTTTGTCATCTGAGATGTTAGCAATCTTCCACAACTTTGGGTCATCTATAAATGTGATAGAAATGCCTTTCTATCCCCTCGGCTAAGTCATTTATGAAAATAGCATTGGACCCAGGACAGGCCCCTGAGGTACCCACACTAGATATCTCCCTCAAGGTGACATACAACCCCCAAGGTGGATAAGGGCCATTCATTGGGTATGGTTCTTCAACCAGCTGGAAATCTGTTGGGTAGTGGGACCATCCATCCCATATTGTTCCATTTACCAAGGCTATGTATTCTCTCTATAAAAAGAATGTGATTTAATTTCTGTTCCATGGAAAGATTAATATCATGTCCTATAGTTTGTTATTTTACAATTATGGAAACAGATTTTCAGGAAGCACCTACCTAAATAGTCTCTTATTTCTTACATAGCATACATATAATTCCATAAATATTTTTTTTTTCTCATTTATTTTGCTAAGAAAAGAAAAAAAATGTTGATCATTGTTTGTAATAGGCAACTTTGTATTGGGTATTCTAAACCACAACAGCTCACAAATGATGATGTTAAAAACAGTTTTGGGATCTATGGAGACTGCAGGTATTTGCCTCTTCCAGAGTTAAGTAAATACACATATGCTAAATGGTTCATTTGAAAGTAGTACAGGATGGAAAATTCTTTCTTACTCCTGACTGCTTTTAGAGAGTTTTGAAGCCTGTTTAAGATAATGGATTGGCTGTTAATATAATTCTACAAACTATGTGGTTGGTATATAGAAAGGTTTTCCTTGATGCCACTATACAGAAAACTTTTTATGTATCAGCACATCCAATTTCTGTATTGGCCACTATTTACAGGAATGTTTTATACTGCAGTATTTTGCTGCTGGAACAGATGCAAAGACTATATTTTGCAAGTATTTTGGACAACCTATCTTGTAGCAGCTTGCTTGCTTGCTTAATTATAGCATTTATATGGCCACCCCAGCTAAATGACATGACTCTGGGCAGCATAAAAAATTCATCAATACAAAAAAGAAAAAAATACAGTCTTCTATTATATTATTATTTGTATTGTTTTTTGAATGCCTGTATACATCTAATTATTTTATAGCTGGGTTCCATATGTATCTCACGTCAAGTAATTCTTCATGTGTTGGTTTTCTTCATTCGTCACATTCATCTTCAAACAATTGGCAGTGTCTTCCCAGTGTTAGACTTAGTTGCTCCTTCTGGAACAGTAAGTCCTTCTGTTCTCTGCTGTGTCACAGTGTATTTGGATGCTCCCCCTCCCAGGACTGGCATCTTTATTTAAATGTCTCAGTAGAGTTATAGGTGCTCTGGGACATTATTTAGGTCATCTGACTACTGGAACATGACTTTGGGTCTATAAGAATTGTATTTTGTATGTGAATTGTATTTTGTATATATGAACGATAGCAGCTTTACTGTTTCTTACCTTGATGTTGTATGCCCACATCAAGATATAACCAGTTACAATTGTTTTTATTTGAAATCAGTTTGGGTTTATTAAAGATTTTTGCTAACTAGCTCCAGTTTAATGCTTTCTCACTGTTCTAAATTGCTGGCTAGTTGGCCAGTTAGTTTGTGCAAAAAGGAACCATACTGTATCCCTTAGCCAAGAACTTTCAGTAACATGAGCCATTCAGTAATCTGGTACTTCAGTTATTTGTTTGCTCCAGTTTGGTTCAGTTATTTGTTTGTCCATTTGAATGGACAGAGATTCAGGCAGACCATCAGAAAGCTTCTTTCTTATCCTGGAATCCAGTCGATCTAAGCCTGGAGATTTCAACTCATGTACATATACCCTTCATGATGATTTCCTTTGAGATAAGCAGAATTATACAGGACACAGAAAAAGAGTACAAAAAGCAAGACAGAAAGAATGCAAGTATGAACTAAGAAAAAGAAATGGCTAAAATGAATGCTAATCATTATCTCTCTCCTTATTTTATGTCTTTGCAAACCATCCTAGCTTCCATCATGACTCATCATGACTTCTTCATGCATTGTTTTTTGTTTTTTAAATTTCTTGCCTCTCTTTTTTTCAGAATCTTATCAACTCTATCCAACAATGACTTTTTTGATCTTCCTTATCCTCTTACCCTGTTCACTCTTCATATATTTATTTACAGTTTTTTCCACGTTCATTTTCTCTATATATGATCAAATCACCTTTCATATTGTATTCAATCCACATTCATTCAGTACCTATTTATTCTTGCTCCTATTTCTTTCTTAAATACCCATTTCCACTGTTTTCAGCTTGTGTGTTTTTTCTGATAAACTCCAAAATATTCTTTGAGGAGTCTTAATGCAGACTACAGAGTAATTTGTAACTCTTTGTTACGTAGCAGTTTTAAATACAGAACTCTTAAATCTGTTTTTATTTCCTTCCCTACTCCCTATCCTCTTCCAGTCTGCTGCAGTTCCTCCTAGGACTTGCAATACTGTGTTACACACCAAACTATCAATTTCATATGAAGCAAACAAGTTTTATATACAACCATTTTTGCTTCTTTTGGTTAAACATTCATTCCTGACAGTAGACCACGTATCACCCACCATCTTTCTAACAGCATTTGCATATCTTAGAATTTCTCCATTCATTTCCCCGTCTTGTACCAATCTACCTACTTGTTCCAGTTCATCATTATTAATATATAATATTCAATTGCTAACCCCCTTTTTTTGTCAAGTACGACTGCCTGGTCTGCAATACATTTATTTTCCAAATTCATATTCCTTATTCATCATGCAGTCCATTTGCTGTGAATTATTTGGGTTCTTAGCCAACAGTGTATCATCCGTATGCAAAAGTATATGTTCGTTCAAGTGCAAAGCAATGCACCACTAACATCATCACAAGCATTCCTGATGCATTTATCTGTAAATATATTCAACAACCAAGGGGACATTGTAATCTTTATGTTACTCCATGCTCGCTGCTGAACTGTTCACTAAGCATTCCATTTATTCTGACACATAGAATCATAAGGTTGGATGGGACCTTGGAGGTCATCTAATCCAAAACTCTACCCAGTGCAGGAATCCTTATACCATCCAGGACAAATGGCTGTCCAGTTCTTTCTTGAAAACCACTTAATAGCGCTCATAGTCAGGAAATTCCTCCTTATTTCAGGTTTGGAGCTCTCTCTCTTAAGCTTCCACCCATTGGTTTGTGTCTTATCTCAGGTGCTTTGGAGAATAAATCCACACCCTCTGACCTGTAATATCTTTCATGCACTGGAAAGCTGTTATCTTGTCTCCCCTTAGCCTTCTCTTCTTTCAGCTAAATATATCAAGTTCCTTTAACTTATCTTTGTAGGATTTAGCCTCCAAGCCCCTTGTTGCTTTTCTCTGCATTCTTTTCAGTTCCCCAGTGTCCTTTTTGTGTTGTGGCAACCAGAATTGAACACAGTATTGCAGGTGGGTCTGATCAATGCAGCATAGAACAGTTCTATCATTTCTCATGATCTTGATACTAAGCCTCTGTTGATGCAGCCCAAAACTGTGCTGGCTCTTTTGCCAGATGCAGCACATTGCTGGCTCATGTTTAATCTGTGGGTTACCAAGACTTCTAGTTCCTTCTTGCAAGTACTGCTGCTAAGCTAGGTACCATCTATCTTGTATCTGTGCAGCTTGCTTTTCCTGCCTAAATGCAGAACCGTACGTTTCTCACCATTGAACAACATTTTATGGGATAGGACCCAATGCTCAAGTCTATCAAGATCCTTTTGAATTTTGAGCCTGCCTTTGGAGTGTTAGCAATCCCCTCCCCCACAAAAAAAATTGTGTCATCTGCAAATTTTATGAGCATGCCTTCTGTTCCTTCATGTAAGTCATATATGAAGATGTTGAACAGTACTTGGTCCAGGACAGAACCCTGAGGTATCCCATTGCATACCTCCTCTGATGTGGACATAGACCCATTAAGGAACATGTCTTGGTTATGGTTGTTCAACCAACTGCGAATCCAGCTGGTAGTGAAAGTATCCATCCCTCATTGTTCCACTTTATCAAGAAGGAGGCTATGGTCTACTTCATCAAATGCCTCACTAAAGTCTAAGTATACTACATCCACAACGTTCCCTTGGTCCACTAATCTAGTCACATTGTCAAAGAAAGCAATAAGTTTTGTTTGGCATGACCTGTTTCTAACAAATCCTTAGTGGCTTCTGGTAATAACCCAGTTAGTTTCTTAGTGCTCGCCAAGCCCACTCCTTGATAATCTTTTTTAATATTTTCCCAGTTATTGATGTCAAGCTGTCTGTATAATCCATCTGGTCCAGGAGACCTGAATTCATTCAAAGCAACTAAATCTCACCAATTCCTTACTTATTTTGATCTGCATTTCTCTTCTGCTCCCCATGATGCAGCTTCTGATAAGTTGGACCACTTTTTCTTTTGTGAAAAAAAAAAGATGCAAGGTAGGAATTAAGCAGTTTAGCCTTCTCCCTTTTGCCTATCACCATCTTGCCAACTTCTCCAACCAGCGGGTCAGCTGTTTTCTTGACTTTCCTGTTATTCTACAAAAACCCAAAAAACCCTTTTTTGTTATTTTTTGCATTCATAGCAAGTCTTACCTCAAGCTGAGTCATATCCTTCTTGAACCCATCCTTGCAGATTTGGACTATTTCCTGATATTATCCTTTTGTTATATATCCTTTTTTCCCTTTTTAAACTTGACCTTTTTGTTTCTCAGTTTGTCAGAGAAATCTTGGTGCAACCATGCTAGTCTCATCAGATGCCTGCCCCCACTTCTTTTTCTCTCTCTGATACTGTTTGCGCTTGGGCCTTAATTATCTCATTTTTTAGATTTCCCAACTCTTCTGAACTGTTATACCCTTCAGGACTTCCATCCATGGAAACCTTCCTATTTTTTCTGTTAGCTTGTTGAAGTCAGCTCTCTTGGAATCTTGAACACTAATCTGGCTATCTTCAATTCTGCCTGCCTGCAGTATGATGAATTTTAGGATTATATAATCACTCTTTCCTACAGTTTCTGCCACTCCTCCAACCACTTCTTACCTGTTAGTAAGTATTAAGTCCAATATAGCTGATCCTCTAGTTCCCTTCTCCACCTTTTGGACAATGAAGTTGTTTGCAAGGCACTTCAAGAAAACTGTTGGATCTCCTACTTGCTGCAGAGTTTGTATCCCCTATGATGTTGGGGTAGTTGAAATCCCCCATTATCATAGAAGCATTTTCCTAAACACCTTGGCCATCAGATTTGTGAATATTTCATCTACAGGTAGTCCCTGCATTAAGAATGCCCAGTTTAAGGATGACCCATAGTTAGGAACGGAGCCTGTTGTAGCAAAATCCAAGTTAAATACACAATGGTTTGAGTTAATTACACAATACTACTTATTGTAGTAGTATACTGTTCCAGCTTATATACAAATTCAATTTAAGGACAGACCTGGGAAACAGAACTTGTTGTTAAACCTGTATATCTTCTGCTTGGTTGGATGACCTGTAGTACACACTCACAACAATATCATCTTTGTTTCTTTTTCTGTTAAAATTCACCCAGACACTTTGAACAGGATTTTCTTCTTTGGATCATGAATTTCCATACAGTGTTATCATTTTTACATATAATACAACTCTACCTTCCCTTTTGTTGGCTCTGGTTTTTTGGGACAAATTTTACCCTTCCAGTACTGTAGTCCAATCATAAGATTCATCCCACCATATTGGCCTCACACATCAAGTTCTGCCTGTTTATTTCCCATACTGTACGCATTAAAGGGCATCTGAGCCCTTTCATACTGCCCTTCTTAGGTTTCCCTGTTGCATCTCCTGGTGTATTCTTGAGTACTCCTTCCTTCCTTGTTTTAGGGTTTACTGTCTTTGGTCTTATGTTTTTGGTGTGGTTGTAGGTAATGATGTTCCTCCCTCTCCAGATTTTGTTTAAAGCCTTCCAGATGACCTTAGCAAGATGTCTTCCAAAGGCATTCTTTCCAGTTTTTGTGAGGTACATTGTATCTCTCAACAGAACCCCTTCATATATAGGCAGTGAAGGCTGTGGTCAAGGAATCCAGTTTCCTCGACAGCACCACCCCTTGAACTCCAGCCAGCAGTCCACCTCCTTTTCCAATGTATATTGTTCTTATCACCTTCAGCAACCAATCTTCAGCTCCATACTAATGCAAGATGTTCCATAATCCAAACCTATTCATTTTATCATATGCTGTCTTTCTTTCTCATATCAATATGGTTCTCAATGACTTGGTCTACATCATTCCACCATTCGGTGTACCAGTGTATCTTTCCCATACAAATCTCTTCCAGCATTCCCTCACTTCAATTTCATTTCAAATCATATTTCATTCACTCTGCTGGAGATTCCTTGTTTAGTCCACTTCACTGACTTCCAGTGTTTTTAAAATTCTGATCAAAATCACTCTACATTTTCTTTACCTCTTAATCTTGACTGTTCTTTGCTGTCTTTGACTACATTCTTTGCAACTATTTTTTCTGTACACATTATAGAGTATCTTTTAGCTTTTTTTTTTTTGGCAGCAGTCATTTTCTTAGATACATGTTTTTCCTCATCCACAGTCACTTCATCATTTCAATAAGCATCCTTTTTCATACTTCTCATTAGGGTTCCACAGACCTCTGTGGCACTCTATAATAATTTTTTTCATTCTGTTTCAAGCAGCTTCTACAGCCTCTTTCCTTTTGTCAGTTTTTCATTCGTTCTGTTGTGAGACTGATCTGTTTTCTAATATTTTTTCACATACTTATACAGTACTGTGCAAAAGTTTTAGACAGGTATGAAAAATGCTGTAAAGTAAGAATGCTTTCAAAAATATATATTGTAATTGTTTGTTTATAAATTTACAAAATGCAAAGTAAGCAAACAGAAGAAAAACCCAGATCAAATCAATATGTGGTGTGACCACCCTTTGCCTTCAAAACAGCATCAATTCTTCTAGGTACACTTGCACACAGTTTCTGAAGGAACTCGGCAGGTAGGTTATTCCAAACATCTTGGAGAACTAACCACAGATCTCCTGTGGATGTAGGCTGCCTCAAATCCTTCTGCCTCTTCATGTAATCCCAGACAGACTCAATGATGTTGAGATCAGGGCTCTGTGGGTGCCAAACCATCACTTCCAGGACTCCTTGTTCTTCTTTACACAGAAGATAATTCTTAATGACATTGGCTGTATGTTTGGGGTCGTTGTCCTGCTGCAGAATAAATTTGGGGCCAATCACACGCCTCCCTGATGGTATGGCATGATGGATAAGTATCTGCCTGCATTTTTCAGCATTGAGGACACCATTGATCCTGACCAAATCTCCAACTCCATTTGCAGAAATGCAGCCCCAAACTTGCAAGGAACCTCCACCATGCTTCACTGTTGCCTGCAGACACTCATTCTTGTACCAGTCTCCAGCCCTTTGACGAACAAACTGCCTCCTGCAATAGCCAAATATTTCAGATTTTGACTCATCAGTCCAGAGCACCTACTGCCATTTTTCTGGATCCCAGTTCCTATGTTTTCGTGCATAGTTGAGTCACTTAGCCTTGTTTCCATGTCAGAAGTATGGCTTTTTGGCCACAATTCTTCCATGAAGACCACTTCTGGCCAAAGTTCTCCGGACAGTAGATGGGTGTACCTGGGTCCCACTGGTTTCCACCACTTCTGTGCTGATGGCACTGCTGAACATCTTCCGATGTCAAAGGGAAGTAAGCATGATGTGTCTTTCATCTGCTGCATTAAGTTTTCTTGGCCAACTACTGCATCTACGGTCCTCAACGTTGCCCATTTCTTTGTGCTTCTTCAAAAGAGCTTGAACAGCACATCTTGAAACCCCAGTCTGCTTTGAAATTTTTGCCTGGGAGAGACCTTGCTGATGCAGTAGAACTACCTTGTGTCTTGTTGCTGTCCTCAGTCTTGCCATAGTGTATGACCTGTGACACAAAACTGTCTTCCACAACCTCACCTTAGTAGCAGAGTTTGGCCATTTCTCACCCAGTTTTAAGCCTCCTACACAGCTGTTTCTGTTTCCGTTAATGACTGTGTTTCAACCTACATATGAAATTGATGATCATTAGCACCTGCTTGGTTAATCATACACCTGACTGTAATCCTACAAGATCCCTGACTTTGTGCAAGTGTACAAAGTGTGCAAGTGTAAGAATTGATGCTGGTTTGAACCCAAAAGGTAGTCACACCAAATATTGATTTGATTTAGATTTTTCTTCTGCTCGCTCACTTTGCATTTTGTAAATTGATAAACAATTAGAATATATATTTTTGAAAGCATTCTTATTTTACAGCATTTTTTCACACCTGCCTAAAACTTTTGTACATTACTGTATATTCTTTTCTCATAGTTTTCCTTTCACTTTATACACCTTTCTCATTCAAGTATTAGCTATGATTCTTTCAAACTTGAACGGGAATTCTGTCTTTTCAACTCTTTTATCATAATTACCCAATGGAATATCTATCCTTTTCTCAGAGAATACAGATTTTAAAATGTGGGTTAAGTGTTTCTGCCTTTTATCGTTTATCCCCTTGTATTTTTACTGATTAGTTGGTATTCTGTTCCTTTTTCTTTTAAAAAACCATATGTTTAACAGTGTATTTTTCTTGACCTGTCTCTTGTTCTACCTACTGTGTTAACTTTTTAAAGTCTGTATGCAGCTACATTGGCTGTTCCTGCCGACTTTGCTTTTTCTCATTGAAATTTTTGTAGTTAAACCTTTAGATCTTCTTCAAGAACTCTCACTTATTTAGGACTCTTTTTCCATTAGATTCTCCTACCATGGAATTCTACTTACCATAGTTGTGCTCTATTAAAATCTGTTTTCTTCACATTCAAGTTGCATTCAGCTACTCTCAGCTTTCGTTTCCCTTAAAATCAAGAATTCCATCTTAGTATGATAACCTTTCCCCAGAAGGCCTGCTACAACTGCTTAATTGATTATAATCAGTTAAGAATAGTTTATATTCCTGTGCTTTCACATCCTCCAGAACAGAAAGGTGCTTGGGATTTTATAGTTTTTGTTTTTTTGTTTTTCTGCAACAGAGAACAGGAATTTTCTGGAAGGACTGTGCTTGATAGAATTTGTTTCCCACAAAACGTTGTGGTCATTGGAGTTTCCTATCACTACTATTTTATCTATTTTAAAAAGTTGCTTCATAAAGCATCATCCATATCTCCTTGATTAAGTAATCAGCACTGCTTGGGCGCTGCTTATATTCTTCTTCAATCCAAATGCTCTCAACAGCAGTATTAACAGTACCACCAAATTTATTCCCCAAAAGCTGTCAGTGTGTGATAGCCTGACAAGAAAAGTGTGCTGCCTTCCTGGGGCTCTCATTCAGGATGTGATAGCAAGACCTCCAAGAATCTTTAAGACCACTCATAGATTCACCTTTCTACTGACCCATGTGTGGATGAATGACGCAGCCAGCCTTGAAGGCACTCTGGGGACTGGGACCCTGGATAAGTATCATGGTAGCTTGGTTGGCTGATAGTTATGATTGGAATATAGGATTCAAACAATATTACTTATTCAAAACAAATACAAGAGCAAAAATGGAGGCCCTATGTAGAAATTCATTGCACTGAATGTAGAACTCCTGTTGAAAGCACCTGGTAAGAAGTAAGAAACTAAAATCATAGGAGATCCCTATACAGATAATCCTTGGTTAACCTCTCATTCAGTGACTGTTTGCAGTTAGGATGCCACTGAACAAGTGGTACTTACAACAAGTCCTCAAAGTTCCAACCATCCCAGCATCCCTGCAGTCATGTGATCGCGATCCCAGTACTTGGCAACTGGTTCACACGATAGTGGCAGCATCCTGCATCACATGATTGCCATTTGCGACGTTCCCTGCTGGCTTCCCACAAGTAAAGTCAATGGGGAAGCTGGCAGGGAAGGTTGTAAGTCACTCTAGTAAGTCACTTGCATTCCTGTGGCTTCCCCCTGAGGATCCTGGCTATGGCGCCCACAGCACTCCCCTGCCCGCGGTGGCCACCTGTGCACCCTGTCTCACCCAGCAGCAGCTGGCCCCACCACACTTGTGCCATGCTCTGATGTCCATTCATGCAAACTCCCTCACCCAGAATAGCTGGCCATGCTGTGCTGACCACCCATGCACCCTCACAGACCGGCAGCAGCCATCCCCAGTCCTGTCGCAGTTGTACTGCACCATACTGGCCACCCTCGTGCACCCAGCAGCCTCCACTGCATTCATACCATGCTCTGATAGCCACCTGTACAACCTCATGTACACTTCTACCCGGCAGCAGCCACCTCCAGCCCACTTCACTCACGCCACACCAGCCACTTGCACACCCTCCCCAACTTAGCAGCAACCACTTATGTAGCCACCGGCATGCTTGAGAGCTGCCTGGGACTTGTGACTTCCTGTTGGCTTCTTCATTGACTTTGCTTGTCGGAAGCTGGCAGGAAGTTGCAAGGAGGTCCTCATTTAATGATCTGTGAGCCTCACTTAATGACAGCAATGGGGACTACAGGGATTGCCATCACTAAGCGATGTGGTCATGTGATGTTGCGCTTTATGACCGCATTGCTTAGTGACAGAAATTCCAGTCCCAATTGCCATCATAACCCAAGGACTACCTGTGGGCCACTTTACTCATGCAGAGCAAGTAGAAGATTCCTTTTTAAAATCAAGTTCTCAAGAAGTCAGGTTATAATCATAATGGGAGATTCGGTTACTCTGATACCTGCTTGAAATCTAACTTAAGTAGCAACAAGAATTTGAACACATTTCTAGACGATTTCATTTTTTTAAAAGGTGGAAGAAGAAAGGTGTAGAAAGTAAGGAAGATGACTCTCTTTTTATTAAATGCTAAAACAGGATGAGAAAAGATATACAAACAAAAAAGAACAAGAAAAAGAAAAAGAAAAAAAAAAGATATAAAAAGTGATTCCCCTCTCCCTCCAGACAAGTATAAGCATTTACTTAACACCTTGTCTGATATTACAGAAAAAGAAACTCTTCCTCCCATTTCTTATCAGTAAACAATAACCAAATTATAAAAAGGTTCATTGATCAGTCTTATACAGCAAAAGGATTAAAAGTACTAGTAATAATAACCTATATATTTTAAGCTTAAACAACTAAATCTATTTTACATTGTGATTTACAACTTTCTCTAACAAGGAAAACGTAAAAAAGTATTCCCATAGGCATAGAGAATATCAATAATAGTAACATATATATTTTATACTAGATCCAATAGGTCCCTTTTACATACTAACCCCTAACTTTCTCTAACAAATAGGAAGTAAAAGATTCATTCCTGTATAAAAAAATCTTGACATCATCTTGCAGTCCTGGTCAGAAAAAAAGATTCCAATAGTAACAACCCAAAATCAAAACTTATACAATTTAACCCTGGTCAAATAAGTCCACTTTGAACTCCTTTTTCTTCTTTTTAAGAGGCTTGATCTTCAGTTGCTTCTGCAAATAAAGTCGCACATAGTGATTTCTTACATTTTCTCCCTGTCTGTTTTCAAAAGCAACTTCTGAGATTTAATGCTTCCCTTCTGTGGATCCAAAGTAAAATAACTCTCCAATTCACGCTTCTGATTTGTAATCTGGATATCCCCCTTAATTCTTAAAAAATCAGCCAGCATAGTTTGTATCTCCATTACAACTTCTTTCTCCATGTCACTCTTGTAATCAAACATCTTTAAGTCCATTTTCAGATCCACAATATCTTTTTCCATATCTTCCACATTTCTTTTATAATCTGGCATTTCTTTAAAGTCCATTTTAAACTTATTCAAATCATCCTCAGCTGTTTTTTCCAGTAAAATCTTTTTTTCTTCTATGACCTCTGTCAAATCCAATTTTAAAAATAAGTCCTGAACACATTGTTCCCAGACAGATTTTATAGTAAGACAATGTCCCTCCATTATGTTAGGAAGTATCTTTTCCTTTAATTGCTCTCTGGTTCCCTCTAGTTAACCTTCAAAGCCCAGCTTTATCTTTTGTTTATTTTCAGAGCCAAAACTTTGCCACAATAGGTTTTCTTACAGTTAAGTCCAAAATCATCTGCTGTATTTTTATAAAATTTAAAACAGTCCATAAAAAAAAAAAAAGAAACTATTCTTTCAAATCCATCTGGCTCCTTAACTGTCCTCACTCAGCATTCTTAACTCCCTTTCACTGTTTCCAAAAGTTAAGATTTTTCTTTTTAATCTTTAAACTTACCTAAATCTTCTTTCTTCAGGATAGAAGGAAATTCTCCCAATGTACAATAATTTGCCTTTCAGAAGGTTTTTAATTTCCAAGTAAATTGTTAATAAGTAATTTCCAATGGTAATTAAAAAAGGAAATGAAAGCAAATCCAGTGTCTCTTTGGAGGCTCTGAACTGCAGCTTGGGCTCAACATTTCCCACGAGCCCCAGAGTGCTCAACCTGCTGGAGATCGCTGAATTGCAGTCTCTTCACAGAGATCCTTTGTAAAGAGTACTTATGGGTAATCAAGTCATCTCTTTGTCCAAAGATGGTTCCGAAGAGCTGGGCCTTTCACCACCTCCTCTAATCCACCATGGTTGTCAGCTCCACAGAAACAGAGCCATCTTCAATCCATCATTACTCCCCCAAAAGTCCAGGAAGATGACTTTCATGGAAATATATAAGAACTGTTACCTAGGCAAAAGGGGCTGAAACAAAGAGATAACATTCAGAAGTGGCTTAGGTAGATGCCTCCCTAATTCACTGGAGTATAAGAAGGAGGAGTAGGTACAGTGCAGTCAGACTTGCAATATTCTGTTATTATAGCCTATCTCAGTAAAAGAAGTTTTAAGTCTTCTTGTGAAGTTGATTTCCTGATCTAGTTTACCTAGTGAGGCTAACCCTCTGCAATTCTGGACCTAAACCTGATAACTAGAGAGAAACTGATCAAAGGAGTGAAGGTGTAAGAAATCTTGGGGGAAAACGTTGAATTTCAAGATAACTAAAGGATGAAAAATGGAAAAGTCAGTCATGTACCTTGGATTTCAGGAAAGCAGATTTTTATGAACTCAGATGAAACATGGGCAGTATATCACTCATTTGGAACCTGCCTTCCAAACTTGAAATCCTGATAAACAAGTCAGAAAGGGATAGGAGATACTAGAAAAGGAGATACTGAAACAAAAACAATCTCCATAAGAAGGAAAATTGGGAAAAGCCTTAAGAGATCCATATGAATGAACAGAAACTCACTGGCAAGCCAGAAAGCAAAAAGGAGATGTAAATAAAAGAGAAACCACAACTAAAGTAACTAAAGAAGAGTATAAGATAGTAACTCATGTAAGGAATGCCCCATTCGTCAAGAGAAACTCCCGTAACACGTGTGTAGCACAAAGAGGTTTACTCAAGCATAACGCAACAGTTACAAACAAAGCCAGGACTGGCTTGGCACATTTCATGGTACAATGTATAACTCTCCCCTTCCCACATTTCACCCTGTCGTCAAGTTACATGTTGCGGCTTGTCAGTACCCCAATAATCCCCCTTAATGGTCCAAGTGACAGGTTCAGCCAGTTCCCATTGTCCTGTGATTGCTCTGGCCCTCCAGTGTGGTCTTGTTTTCTCGGGGTCCTTTCAGCTGCGCGCAAAGCCGGGGTTTTCTCGATCGCGCAGTGATCGTCTTTCCACGGCTCGCATCTTTGCCCTTTGTCTCGGCGCGCGCTGCTCATCAGAGTGGATACAAAACATCCACTCTGCAGTTTCCTTGTTAAGTGGGCGCAGGTGGCCCATTAATCAGCCGCGGCTCTCGCTTCCTCTTTTTCCCCAGCTTGCGAGCGGGCGGTAGAATTGGCTCAGCATGGCTGGCCGGGTTTCCTAGCAGTGCTGCGCCGGCCGAACCTGACAACTCATACCTGCAAGAATGAAAACAAGGAAGGTAAAGCTCATAAAGAGATGAGGCTAGTGAGGAACCTATTATATTTTAGGGGGTATGTGTGAAATTTTTAAAAAAGTCAAGGAGGATGTTCATTTGTTGGGTGGGGAATATGGGGAAATCATGATAAGGAATAGGAAGAAACTGGGACTGCATGACACCTTTGTGTCTGTCTTCTTTCAGAAAGAGAGCGAGCACTTCCTGTAATATGTGAGGAAGTGGTATGGGGAAGGGAAACTCAGCTCCAGTTTAATCAAGCTATAATAAGAATCCACTTTGCTATCTTAAATGAATCCAAAGACCAGACAAATTACTTCCCAACCTGTTGAAGGAACTGGTGGGAGTGATCTCAGAACCACTGATCATAATTTTTCAAAACTGGAGAACTGGTGCAATGTCAGAGAACTGGCAAAAACAAATATAGTCTCAATATTCAAAAAGGGAGAAAGGAGGACCCAAGAAAGTACAAACCAGTTAGTTTAACATCCATATTGGGCAAGATATAACATATTGTCAAGCAGAAAGTCTGCAAGTACTTTAAAAAAATACTACCATGGGTTTGCTAAAACAATTTGTGTCAGAGTTTATCATAAGAACAGGTAAAGTTTGGTAGATCAAGGGAACATTGTGGATGTAGTTTACCTTATTCTCGAATAAATGCAGGATAGAGGATTCCACAATCTGATGAATTTGCAACTGAATGAAAAACTGCACCCAAATTATATCTATATATAATTCTGGAGGGGAGCTTTGACTGGGTTGGGCCAATCTTTGGCCCAACCCGTTCAAAGATATTTGAAAATGACTTATGGATGGAATGGAGGAAGCGTTTATCAAATTTTCAGATGAAGCCAAGGAAGGGGAAATGGCTAATACTTTAGAGGAGAAAATCACAACTCAAAATGATCCTGACAGGCTTGTAGGATGGTATTTAGTGGTGACAAGTTCTGAATTTGGTAGGAAAAATCAAATGCATAGGTACAGGACTGGAGAGACCTGGCTTGGAAGCAATGCACATGAGAAGGATCTAGGAGAAGGAATAGATCACTAGAAAAATATCATGCAGTGTGGTGCAATCACTAAAAAGGCCAGTGCAATATTGGGCTGCATTTATAGAAGCTTTGCACGAAGATCATGCAGTGTAACAGTTCTGTTGTACTCTGATTATACTGCATTTGGAATACTGTGTCTAGTTCTAACCACTGCATTTTATAAGGGATATGAAGAAGCTGGAGCAGGATCAGAAGAAAACTACCAGGATGAAAAGGGACTTGAAAAACAAATGTCATGAGGAATGATAATGGTGTTGGATAGGTTTAGCTTGCAAAAGAGAAGATTGAAGAGAAATATTACTGCAATTTACAAATAACATGCAAGATGGGATGGTCAGCTTCTCTGTTGAAAGCGATAGTAGATTAAGGACCAAGGAGCTGAAATTAAAAGAATGGAGTTTCTGGAATATTAGCAGAAATTTCCTGGTGCTAAGTCTTTCTAGAACAATAAATTCTCCTTCATTGCAGGTTTTCAAAAGGGAGCTGGATGTTCACATACCAGGAATTGTTTAGTGCATGTTTCTTACACTTTTTGTTCTCAAGACCCCTTCCCACTTTTAAAAATTATGGAGGACCCCCAAAATGCTTTTGTTTTTGCAGGTTATATTTATCAGTATTTACCATATTAAAAATTAAAATTGATGCATTCATAGAATATTTATGCTGGTGTATGACTGTAATAAATATTTGATTGATAGAATATATTAAATCATGTAAAAATAACAACATTAAACATTAGATACTGCAAATCTTCAAATTCTGGCAAATAATTTTGATTTTGAGGACCCCTGAGAGAATCTTGGGGGACCCCCAGGCATCCTAGGACCATACTTTAAGAAACACTGGTTTAGTGGATGCCTGCCCTGAGAAAATGATTGGACCTCTTGGCCAGTAAAGCCTTTTCCAACTTGCAGTTCAATGATTTCATAGAATTAGAGCAGAAACATAGACCAGCCAGATCCCTATGCAAACAGATATAGGTTGGTCAGATTATCCTCTGCTGCAAGCCGAAATGATTGCTGGCTGGATAATGAAAAGGGAATGAATGACAAGATGCCAGAATGGTATCAATTAATAAAGATTTATTAATTAATCCCAGATTCTCTCCCTCAACTGCAGTGAGTGAAAAGAGCAGAAGGAAACATAGCACACTGCTCACAAAGGAGTTGCGTTTATTGGGTAGATCTTATAACCCAGACTCCTTTCCCCACCCTTTGGAATGCTCACCCCAGTCCAGAAATGGTTAATCAGAAGGAAATTACATGTTTATTTGATTAGATTTTTGTGGACAAAGAGAGTAGGGCATATAGTCAAACAATGGGGAATCCACAAAGAAGGTTACAAATTTGCAGTCTGTCTTGTTAAGCCCTTAGTGGCAAGATGCAAGCCACGCTGGAGGTGAAAGGTAAGTGATTATCTTATTAGGGTCAGAGCAGGGAGTTTATTAGCTTGTAGCTCATGCTTAGCAAGCAAATGGTATGCTGCTCAGAAAAGCAAATAGGAAGAGCTAGCTTGCTGAAGCACCCTTTCTCTCTAGCTTTAATTAAAAATGTGAGTCAATCGCAGGACATCTCCAGAACCACATCTTACTTTCATTACATTATCCTAGTAGTGGCAAGATATTAAATATATGAATATCTTGTCTGTAAATGTATGATTGTGTGTGTCACTTGTAACGGCAAATCTTCATCTGTAATCATACTGAACTTTCTTATTGCTGATCTACATGATGACAAGTCACCCAGTTTTGAAGACACTGCAACAGCCCAGGTTAGACAAGTGATGCTGTCTAGGTACTTACCTAGTACCTGGGGGATGTGATGGTCTGATTGGGGATGAACATACTGACACTTAACCTTGTATGAAAGAGTGGTTTTGTATTGCGAGCAGGGGGGAGCTGGATCCAAAGATTCTTCATCTTTGACTCTCAGTAGGGTAGCATTCCCACAGACATAGCTGGGGCACAATCTGGGAATACTCTGGGACTCTGGCTCCTGCTTGCTTAAAGATCAGGGAGCAGCCATGTCCAGGGGAGCTTTTGCCAAATTTGTATAATATGCTAGTTGTGTCTGTCCCTGGACTGGAAAATCCTGCTCACTGACACCCATGCCTTAGTCACCTCTTGATTGGGTTACCACAATGTGCTCTACATAGGGCTACTCTTGAAAAACACTTGGAAGTTTCAGTTGGTCCAGAATGCAATGGAGCACACAATTCTGAGCACACCAAGGTTTGTCCAAATTACACAGCTGCTGTGTAAGCTGCACTGGTTCCCAGTGTGCTTCTGGGTGCAATTCAAGGTGCTGGTTATCATTAACCATTAAAGCCCTGCAGGGCACATGGCTAAGCTACTTGCAGGATCACTTGTCTCTGAGGGTTTCTGCCCATCCCACCAGATCAAACAGGGTGTGCTCCATGTCTCCTTTATTAAACAATGACATCTTGTAGGCCCAAGCAGCTGTGCCTTCTTAGAGCCTGCCATATGGAACAGCCTCCCCCCAAGGTCTGGAGGGCTCAACCCTCTCGGCCTTCCATGATGATATGGCTTTTCCCCCAGACTGAGATGATAGGTGAATCCAACATAGGTATGGTTTGTGGTACAGTGACATGGTTATATATTGACTTGAAAATTATATTCCTAATCAAACTGGAATAAGTTATCAAGAGAGGGGCTTCAAGATTTAGCCCTGGGCCTTGTATTCTTCAACATTTTTATTAATAACTTTGATGAATGGGTGAAGAAAATCTGCAAGTGACACATGAGGGCTGGAAGAGGGCATTAAGGTATTTTTTATCTCCTTTCTCTGAAGGTGGCCTGCCTGCTATCTTCTATTATACCTACCATTGCCCATCACCACTTAACTGTGACCGCCCTTCTCCTAGCCCTCTTCTACTCTATTTGCATTCCTGCTTACCAGGTAACTTGTAGGGGATAATAATACAACCATAAAAGGGACAGAATTAAAACTTCAACCTAAAATCCCCCCTCCCCCATATATTTATTTCATCTTTTTATGGCTGCTTTAAAAGACATATTATATAGGGATTCATGTCCGTCCTCATCCTCCATATACTTATTATTCTTACCCACCTCTGCTCCAGACTCTGCTTTCACCAGAGTTTCATGGGGCAGGTTGCTCTCATCCCAAGCTCTTATATATAGCAGCCAATCCACTCCTTCTCCCCATGTCCCTTGGGAAGGCCAACCCAAACCCAATTCTCTCCCCTCCCCAAAAAATTTACACAATCCCACCCCTGCCTCTCCATATATTTCTCTCTAAAATCAAAGCTAGAACTATTAGAAGTATTATTTCCAAAGTAATCGTTCATTTTGGGAGGCATGCAGGCAAAACCCCATCTTAGCTATCATTCAGTTCTGGGCATCATTATTAAGGTTTCTGTCAAACTAGACCAAATACAGAAAAAGATTAATTAGGTTTATCATGGGATTAGAAACAAAGACCTATGCAGAAAGACAAAAGGAACTAGTTATTTTAGTCTTAAGACAATATAACTTTTAAATACATGAATGTTGCACAGAAGATGGAGATCTATTCTTCATCACTGTAGAATGCATAGTACAAAAATGGTTTTAAGCTATTGAAAGGTAGGTTTCTTACTGAATGTTAGGCAAAAAAAGCTTCCTAGCAATAAGAGCAGTGTGACACCACCCAATTATCCAGAGAGGTGGTGAGCTCTCCATTTGCTACATTATGTTCAAGTGTAGGCTGGATAGCCATCCAACAGGAAAGCTTTAATTTGCATTCTTCCATGCAATAGGATTGGATTCAATGACTTAAACATAATTTTGAATTGTAAGAGTCTTCACTATTTTGAGATTTAAAATTACAACAACTATTTCTTTCTTCAGGAGTTGTGGATCTAGTAGAAGCTAATGGCTTCTAATGGATTCCAGATTAAACCGGGGGACTTTCTATCTAGTATATTATGTGCTATGTACTATTACTATGTGTTGAAGCTCCATAGAATATGAAGATGATGTGGATAGGTTCTCCTGATTTCTAAGTATCCGTGTCCCACTTTACAGAATTCCTTCATTGAAGGTAAAGATGAGGGTAATCAAACATGCAGAGATATTACTAGAATGCAGGTGGAAGAACATTTGTCTTAATATTCTGCCTTCTATTATATTTGATTGAATGCTAACAAGACCACAATTTTAAGCTTACTCTGTAGCAGTGATGAAAACAATTTTTTTTTCCACTACTATTGCATCTTTTCAGCGTTGTCCATGGCTGCTTTTCTGAGTGGATCTATGTCTCTGAGATTTTATGAGAATAACATTAGTTGTATCTATCATGACTTTGATTTCACAGTTATTTCACAGTTATGGCAGCTCAATCCATAAAAGTGTCTTCACATTGGTCAGATTATTATGGATGATTTTTCACTTTTCAGGGTCTGATAATGAGGACTGGAGAAGAGCCAATATGGTTCCAGTATTTAAGAAAGGGGGGAAAAAAGCAAACGCAGAAGACTACAGACCAATCTGCTTGACATCAATAACTGAGAAATCCTAAAAAAGATAAGCAGTGGGTTTGCAAGCACTCAGAAACAAATAGGGTGATTACCAGAAGCCAGCATGGATTTGTTAAAAACAGATTGTGCCAGCAAATCTTACTGCTTTCTTTGACAGAGTGACTAGAGTAGTGGATCAAGGGAATGCTGTGGATGTAGTATACTTAGACTTCAGTAAGGCATTTGGTAATGTAGATCATAGCCTCCCTCTTGATAAACTGAAATATGTGAGCTGGATGGTCCCATCACCAGATGGATTCAACATCTAACAATCATAGTCAACACGTGATCCTTAATGGGTCTATGTCCACATGGAGGGAGGTATGCAGGTAGTCCTTGCTTAACAACCATTCACTCAGTGACAGTTTGAAATTATGATGGCACTGAATGAGGGGACTTACGACCGGTCCCCATAGTTGTGGCTGTTGCAGCATCTCCACGGTCACATGATTGCAATTCAGGTGCTTGGCAACCAGCTTGCAGTTATGATGGTTGTAACATCCCACGGCCATGCGATCACCATTTGTAACCTTCACTGTCAGCTTCTTACAAGCAAAGTCAATGGGGAAGCTGGCAGGTGATTGCAAATTATGATCACGTGATGTCACACCTAACAACTATGCATGATTCACTTTAATGATGGCAATCAGAACTGCCAAGACTGCTGTCATAAGTTGGCGCAGTCACGATGTCACACTTTACAACTGCATTGCTTAGCGACAGTGTTGCCAGTCCCAATTACTGTCATTAAGCAAGGCCTACCTGTACTGTTCACCATCTTCATAAATGACTTAGATGAGGGAATAGAAGGCATGTTCATAAAATTTGCGGATGATGCAAAGCTGGGGGTGGGATTGCTAATTTGCCTGAAGACAGGCTAAAGTTTCAAAAGGATCTTGATAAACTTGGACATTGGGTCCTATCCAATAAAATGTTGTTCAGTGTTAAGAAATGTAAGGTTTTGCACTTTGGCAGGTTTTATACTTAGGCACAGGTACAAGGCAATAGTACTTGTGAAAAAAATCTAGGGGTCTTGCTAGACTACAGATTAAGGATGAGTCAGGAGTCTGCTGAAGCTGCCAAAAAAAACCCCAAAGCAGTTTGGGCTGCATTAATAGAGGTATAGTGTCAAGATCACAGGGAGTGATAGTATTACTCTATGCTGCACTGTTCAGACCAGACCTAGAATATTGTGTTCATTTTGTAAGGTTTACCCTGTTAAGCTCCCAAGAAACTCTCGTGACATGCAAGTTCAACAAAGAAGTTTACTAGAGTGTAACGTAGGTAGGTACAAACAAAGCCAGGGTTGGCTTGGCATAACTTACATGGTGTCAGGCCTAGCCCAAGGAACTCCAAGTAAATTCAGTTCAGCAATATTTATTAGCTACAACCTCTAGCAAGAATCTTCCCAGACTGAAACCCCAGTTCCCAAGTAATGCCAGCCACAACATTGTGAATTCCTCAGGGAGGTGCCAGTCTCATCCTCTTATCTCTCCCTCTCGCCTCAGGCGATGAAAGAAAATATTTTCTCCCTGAGTTTGGCCTTCATCATTCCATTCCATCACATCACCCCTCCCTCTATCTCTGTCTTCCCCCTCGGAGTTCTCAACAGAACTTGGCAAAGGCGGGAGGGACGACATGTCAGGTGATGATGGTCTCTCGGTACGTCTTGCCTCCTCCATACAGTCATCCGACTGGTCCTGAAAAACATCTACAACATTAGCAGAATCAACTCCCCTCCCTCCTACCATCTGCAAGCCTGAAGTAGAAGGCTGTGGACCGCTAGCTTGAGTCCGCTCCTCCCCTAAATCCCCCACCAAACCTTCTTCCAGCACGCCGCCCCCTCCTTCTTCTTGCTGATTAACTGCTGGCACTCCAGGCAACATTCAAGGCTTCCGTTTGCTAGGGAAATGCCTATGGAAGTCAATGAGCAGCTCCGGGGCGTGAATGTTCCTTGCATTCTCCCAAGAACACTCTGCTTCAGGGTAGCCTGTCCAATGAATCAAATACTGAATTCCTTTTCCTCTCCTGCGAGAGTCCAATATCGCCTCCACCTCGTATTCCTCCTCTCCTTCGACCATAACTGGAGGAAGTGGGGAGGAGTGAGTTCTCAAGGGACTTGGTGGGGCATCCTTAACTAGTAAGGAGCGGTGAAAAACCGGATGGACCTTCATCGACGGTGGCAGCTGCAATCGAAAGGCCGACTTATTCACCTGCTGCAAAACTTTAAATGGTCCGACGAACCAGTCATCTAATTTTATGGATGGCCTACTGGAAGCTAGAAACTTGGCAGACAATCACACTTTGTCTCCCATAGAAATCTGTGGACCTTTCTGTCTGCGGGTATCAGCAGTCCTCTTGTACACCTCCTTTGCCCTTGCTAATTGATCCCGTAACAGTTGCTGTGCTGCTTGCTGTTCTTTCAGAAAATGGGCTGTCCCTGGGACCCCTCCCTGTGACACAGTCTGTGGCAAAACCTGGGGAGCCCATCCATAGAGTGCTTGAAATGGGGACATTCCAATTGAAGAGTGCACTGAATTGTTGTAGGAGAATTCTGCCAAGGGAATTAACTCAACCCAATTGTCCTGGCTGTAGGTGGTATAGCACCTTAAATACTCTTGCAACATCTGATGGGTCCTCTCTGCCTCTCCATTGGTAGCCGGATGGTGCACTGAAGACGTGGCTGTGTACCTTCAACAGTGCAAAAAGAGCTTTCCAGAACTTAGAAGAGAATTGACTCCCTCTGTCCGTTATCAATGTATTAACCATTCCTCTAAATTGGAAGACGTGATCCAAAAATAGTTGTGCTGTGGCTTGAGCAGAAGGTAGACCCTTGTATGGTATGAAATAAGTAAATTTAGTAAATAAGTCCACCACCACCAGCACTGACAAATAACCCTTCACTGGAGGCAAATCAGTAATAAAGTCCATTGATACTGTATGCCAAGGTTTGGGGAGAGTCTCTAATGCCTGTAACAGCCCAGCGGGTTTCCCATGAAAAGGCTTAGCTCGTCTGCACACGTGACAAGATGCCACCTAATCTCTAATGTTTGCCGCCATCTTAGGCCACCAATAGTCTCTTAAAGTCCTGTGCAGGGTCTTAAACACCCCTCCATGTCCTGCTGTTACATTATCATGGCAAAGTTGTAACTTCCCCTTGTGACGGAGGCATCCTCCTTCCACTGAAAATGGGGAACCCTCATCCTGCCGGGTGCCCTGGAGATCATCCAAGCTCTCGCAAAAGTGTCCTGCGCCTGCTGCACCCTTATTCTTACCAGTAAATCTTCTGTCTGCTGACTCGCTCCCGACTTCTCTCTTGCACTGTCCAATTCTTTAAAGTTGCGAGGCTGCAGGATCACTACGCGCTGTTGAGGTGGTTGCTCAGCAACATACTCCGGTTTCCGGGAAAGCGCATCTGCCATCAAATTACGTGCCCCCGGAACATACGTGATGTAAAAATCAAAACGTGAAAAAAAATGACTCCACTGTACTTGCCGCGGAGTGAGCGAGCGCAAGCTCTGCATTGCTTCCAAGTTCTTATGGTTGGGGCAGACCCGCACAGGAAACCTCGCCCCCTCCAGCCATTGCCTCCATTCCTGGAAAGCTGGTTTAACTGCAAGTAACTCTTTGTTAAAAATGTCGTAATTTCTCTCCACTGGAGAGAGCGTGCGAAAGAAAACGGCGCACGGCAGCCACCCCCCCACACCTGCCTCATCTGCCTGCAACAAAACCACCCCATCACCACATCAGAGGCATCTGTGTGGAGCACAAACTGGTGGGAAGGGTCGGGGTGCAGGAGGAGAGGTTGGGAGGCAAAAAGCTGTTTTAACTGTTGGAAGGCTGCCTGCTCTCCCTCTGCCCAAACAAACTTTTTTCCTTCCTTCAATAGTTGTGTGAGGGGCTTCACGCGCTCCACAAAATTGGGAATGAACTTTCTGTAAAAATTAGCAAACCCCAGAAAGCATTGTACATCCTTTACATTACGGGGTGGGTGCCAAGATAACACTGTCTGTACTTTAGCAGGATCCATCTGCAGCCCCTCTGTTGAAATCCTAAAGCCCAAATAGTCCAATTGAGGCAAATCAAATGCACAGTTCTCTGGCTTGGCAAAGAACTTATTTTCTCTCAGTCTCTGTAATACATTCCTGACATGCATCGTGTGTGATTGAACATCGTCAGAGTATATTAGAATGTCACCCAAGTGAATCACCACATAGGAATCAATTATGTCCGAGAAAATCTGATTCATAAATCTAGAAAATACCGCTCCACAATTAGAAAGCCCGAACGGCATCACGGAATATTCATATTTTCCATATCTTGTATCAAAAGCAGTGATATATTCATGCCCCTTCTTCACCCGAATAAGGTTGTAGGCATTTCTAAGATCTAGCTTTGTGAAAATGCGAGCCTTTTGTAGCCGGTCTAAAAGATCTGAGATCAATGGGAGTGGATAATGATCTCTAAGGGTTACTTTGTTCAGCTCCTTGTAATCATGCACCGTGCACATCGGAACTGTCCCGCTAGCGGTGGTTCCGAACGTCTGCAGGTCTGGCTTCTTTGGTACAAAAAATATGGGAGCTGAGACTGGAGACTTCGATGGCCTGATAAATCCTTTTTTCAAATTTACCTCTAGGTAATCCTTGAAAATAGCTAACTCTTTTGCAGACATGGGATATTGTCGCCTGGCTGGAATTTTAGCACCTGGTTTCAAATCAATCGTGCAATCACAGTCTCTCTGGGGGGGGGGGGGGGTAAAGCCGTAGCCGCCTCCTCTCCAAAAACATCTGGAAAGTTTGCATACTTGGCAGGCAAATCCCTTCCCCCATCCTGGATGCCTGCTAGAGAATTGGGGAGGATAGTTCCCTGTACTTTGTGGTGTTGACAATCTGGAGCTGAAAATGAGAGGGTCCCCGCTGTCCAGTCAATGTCAGGGTTGTGCAACCTAAACCACGAAGTGCCCAAGACCACTGGCACCTGTAAAGATCCTGTAACATACAGGGTAATAACTCCATGTGGTGGTTAATGGTCACCTGCAAAGGGACTGCGGTTTGCAGCACCGGACCCACCCTCAATGGTTGAGCATCTATAGTCTCTACATTCATGGGTTTGTCCAAATCCACCATAGGTAACTGCCATTTCTGTACAGTTTGAACATCTATGAAACTCATGGTAGCGCCTGAATCTATGAGAGCCTCCAACTCAATTTTGGAGCCGGAAGGCAATGTCACTATGAGAGGCACTGACATGAAGGCCTGGTTGCCATCTCCATAGTGAGCTCTTCTTAATTGCTTGATAGCCCCCCTGCCTGCGAGCTCTGAGGAGGGGGGCTTTGCCAGTTTCCCTGCTGCTGCGCTGGGACAGAAACTGCTTTCTTGGGGGGTGCCTGCTGCGCGCGTTTGGCTCCTGCTGGTATACCTCTCGCCGGGCAAACTCTTACCATATTCCCTGGGGCTCCACAATAGAAACACAAGTTAAGATCTCTGCCTTTCCTCCCCCGAAACTGTTCTCCGAGCAGCTCCCAATTGCATCTGCTCTCCCTCCGCAAATTCTCTTGTTACAGCACGAGGGGAGGGAAGCGGGACCAAGGCAGGCTGAGGAGCAACGAGAGGAGTAGACGGAACATACTGCTTCAACTCCATGAGCCTGGCCTCAACTATTATACAAAGCTGATACAGGTGATCCAGAGTATTTGGAATGCCTTGTTTTACCATCTCCGACCGGAGTTCAGGGTCCAACCCCTCTCTAAACTGGTCCATAAGAGCTACTTTATTCCACTCAACATCCCCTGCTAGCAACTTGAAATCTGCAATGAACAACCTTACCGGTCTGTCGCCTTGCCTGAGCTTACGAATGTCCCGGCAGGCAGTTAATCTTCTCACTGGATCTCCAAAATGCCCCCTGAATGCTGTGACGAAATTCTAGTAGTTGTTGAGCATTGGATCCCCTGTCTCTATGAGGGGGGTAGCCCACTTGGCTGCAGCGCCCTTCAATAAACTCATCACAAAAGCCACCCTTATTCGATCTGTAGGAAACTCTCCCAGTCTGCCGTCCATGAACAACTCACATTGTGCCAGGAAGGTTCTCATCTGTTCCACTTCACCTCCGTACTTCTCTGGCATGCTACCAGGTGAACGTAGTAACACCGGTGCGGGGGGGGGGGGGAGGTTGTGGCTGGGCCACTGGTCCGAGTTGCTGTATTAGTTGTCCCATAGCTGCTTGCAGGTTATTAATCTGTGGATCCACTTGCTGCTGATGCTGTAGCAGGGCTGCTGCCAATAACTGTAGTGTCAAATTAGCTCCCTGGGGATCTGTTGCCATGATTCAAACTCCTTCGTCTGGAAGGTAGTATGAGTCTGGGAAGATTGATGTCAGGCCTAGCCCAAGGAACTCCAAGAGGCCATGTAAATTCAGTTCAGCAATGTTTATTAGCTACAACCTCTAGCAAGAATCTTCCCAGACTGAAACCCCAGTTCCCAAGTAATGCCAGCCACAACATTGTGAATTCCTCAGGGAGGTGCCAGTCTCATCCTCTTATCTCTCTCTCTCGCCTCAGGCGATGAAAGAAAATGTTTTTCTCCCTGAGTCTGGCCTTCATAATTCCATTCCATCACACATGGTGTTTTATAGTTTCCCCATTCCCGCGCTTTACCCCGTTGCCTCGTTACCAATTACCCGCAGTAATCCCCCCTTTGCCCAAATGGCAGATTCAGTCCGGTTCTTTTGTCCTCTTGATTGCTGTCTATTGTTTGTGTGGTTGTTGTCTTTGTTGGGTTTTCCTGTTGCGCATAAAGCCGGGCATTCTGCTTGAGGGAAGCTGGTGGTGATACAATGTATCAGCTTGCAGCCGGAGTTAAGCGCCGCCACCAGTCGGCAATTAGTTCGCGGTTTGGCTAACTTCCCCTTTCCAATGCTAGTGCCTGGGGCGGTGAAATTGACTAGGTGAAACTGAGCAGCGGCATTCGCTGTGCCGTGCTGGCTGAATCTGACACATTTCTGGTCACCACAGAACAAAAAGAATGCTGAGGAACTGGAAAGAGTGCAGAGAAGTGCAACAAAGATGGTCAGGGGCTTGGAGGCTAAATCCTACGGAGACTGGCTAAAGGAACTTCGTATGTTTAGGTTAAAGAAGAGAAGAGGAGATATTATAGCAGTCTTCCAATACATAAAGGGATGTCACAGGGTAGAGGGAGTAGATTTATTTTCCTTAGCACCTGAGTATAATGGGTATAAACTTTACAGTGAGAGATGCAAATTTGAACTAAAGAGGAATTTTCTGACTATGAGGACAGTGTTTATGCAACTTTCAGAGGAGCACCAATTTACTCTGTCTTTGCAGTCTAGTTTATTTTATGCAAGAAGAATTCCATGAAGTGATCATTTCTCCTTTCAATGAATATTGTTCCAAACTTCATAAAAGGATGTAATTGTTGAGAGCGCTGCAAAAAATAATAATCAGACTCCAGAAGCTCTAAATAAGTATAGATCAGTATCCAGCAACCTATCCTGGCTTATCAAGGATAACTATTCTTAGATGAAATATTTTTTATCCATTTCAGATGGTATTTATGGTTTATTCTGGCACTGAAACTGCAGGGAGAAAGCATGACTCTAACAGAGTCTTCTGAATTTCTCAACAGTTTTATTACCATCATCAATGATATCTTTCTGAAGAAGTTTAGGCAAACCGGAGAAGACAGTAGATCAGTTTATAGATCATTTTCCCATGTGAGTGATATTCAGTGTGTTTTGAAAAAGGTTGCATTGTTCTGAATTCATAACAGAATTCAGAATGTTTGCATTTTCAAATTCATGCCCTATTCTTTTTTATGTATCTCTATTGCTTGTTTTTTTTTTAGATTTTTTTATCCCACCTTTATTGTTTTTATAAATAACTCAAGGCGGTGAACATACCTAATACTCCTTCCTGCTCCTATTTTCCCCACAACCACCCTGTGAGGTGAGTTGGGCTGAGAGAGGGTGACAGGCCCAAAGTCACCCAGCCGGCTCTCATGCCTAAGGCGGGACTAAAATTCAGTCTCCTGCTCTCTAGTCTGGTGCCTTAACCACCAGATCAAACTAGCTCTGTTTGGCTTATTTATATACTGCTTGCTCACAAAAGCAGTTAGCAACAGTTAACAACAGTTCCGATAAGTAACAATGAATACCAAAAAAAAAACCAAAAACCCAAAACTTAGGGTTTACATCATGGCAATAAGGGCAGTGAAACAATGTTATTGCTCTGCCCTTATCTTGTCTGCTGATAGCCACCCAGTGGCCCTGTTTAAAGTTACCTAGTTCCTGTTGGGGAGGGACAGCTCACAGTGCTGATCTGAGGAATATTCTTACAATTTGGTACATAAAGCCACTCAGATTTCAGATTTAGGCTCCTGCTAGAAGGTCCAGATGAGATGCCCGAGGTGCAGCCTTGTAGGACTATATATGTGAGTTTGTAACTCCTGAGGAAGTGAATAAGATCCTCCACTCAGTGAGCTTGGCCATCTGTTCGTTAGATCCAGGTGCCTGAGAGGTGACCTATGGTTGGGTCCATGCAATGGTATCTGCTTCTCTTTGGGGGGTGGGGATTGTTCTCTCAGCCTTGAAGGTGTCAGGTTCAGCCGGCACTGCACGCCTAGGAACTTGCCCAGCCGCGCTTTAGTCAATTTCACCGCTCGAGCGCTAGCGCAGAAAGAGGAAATGCGAAACCGCAAGCTAATGAATGGGCCACCTGACGCCACTTCACTAATCTGGAGCGGATGCCTTGTGTTAAGCGGGGTGCTATAGACAAAGGAGAGAGCCCGGAATTGAGGAAGAGATCAGTGCGCGAGGGGATGCTCCCGGCTGTGCGTGCAACAGAAGCCCCAACGAAGGCAATGACCACGCCATAGGCATCAACAGTCAAAGAAACAAGAGAACTGGGCTGAACCTGCCATTCCAGTAGAAGGGGGGGATTACAGGGGGCAATCTGCAATCTAATTTGTAATATGTAACCTAGCAACGGGGCCCACGGGGGGTGGGATTGAGACAGCTATAAAGGAGTAATGTAAATGTACCAAGCCAGTCCTGGCTTTGCTTGTAACCGCTATGTTACGCATGAGTAAACCTCTTTTGTGAACCACACGTGTCACGGGAGTTTCTCTGTCGAACAGGGCAAATCTTACAGAAGGAAGCTGTGGTGTGCCTCCTCCTTAAGAGGCCATTGTTGGATCCAACCATCCTGGACAATTTTCACCCAGTCTTCGACCTCTTCTTTCTGTGGAAAGTGATGGAGAGCATGGTTGGGCTTCAGCTCCAGAGATCTCTGGAGGAAGCAGATTATGTAGACCCATTTTAGTGGGTTTCAGGCTGAGGTTCAGTATAGAGACAGCATTATTCACACTTGCCAATTACCTCTAACAGATGATGGCGGTGCATCCCTCCTGATGTCTCTCAGCAGCTTTCAGTACTGTCAAACATGGTATCCTATTGGGCTGGCTTTGGGGATTGGGAGGCACTGCTTTGCCATGGTTCTCCTTTTACTTTGGCCAGTGTTGATAGGGGGTGAAAAACGATGCCTGTGATCCTCACAGCTCAATTCTCTCTTCCTTTTTGTTAAACATCTGCATGAAACTGCTGGGTGAGGTCATCCATTGGTTTGGGGTCAGGTATCACCAATATGCTGAGAATATCCAATTATACATCAAAAGTCCAGACCCAGTGCCTGGAGATTGTACAGGCCCAGGTGGGGAGGAACAGACTCAGGCTCAATCCTAGCAAGATCAAGTGGCTTTGTTTGTTTGCTGATTTCAGGGACCTTCTTCAGTGGGGTTGCATTTCCCCATGCAAGACTGGTGCATAATCTGGGGATCGTTTTGAACTCATACTCTTGCTCAAAGAACAGGTGGCAGTTGTAGCCAAGAAGGCCTTTGCACAGGTTCACCTTGTGTGCCAGTTGGGCCTGTTCATGGACTTCGAGGGTCTTCAGACAGTTACTCATGCCCTGGACCACCTCTTGATTGTATTACTACATGGGGCTGCTTTTGAAAACCACTAGGCATTCTCTCTCTCAGATTGTTAGCCTGTTGTTCTGACTGGCAGAATGTGTTCTCTCCTGTCTCTCTGTCTTCAGCTTCTGAGTGTAAGGTTTACCCCGTTCGTCTCAGAGAAACTCTCGTGACACGTGTGTTCAGCAAAGAAGTTTACTCAAGCGTAACGTAGTAAGTACAGACAAAGCTAGGATTGGCTTGGCACATCTTATAGCACAATTTATAGTTCCCCCGTTCCCGCGCTTAGCCCCTGTTGCTTGGTTACAGATTACCCGCAGTAATCCCCCCCCCTCACTCAAATGGCAGATCCAGTCCAGTTCTTTTGTGTTCTTGACTGCTTTTTATCGATGGTGTGGTTGTTGTCTTTGTTGGGTCTTTCTGTTGTGCGCAAAGCGGGGAGTTCTCAATCACCGCTGATTGCTTTGCTTCCAAGCCGCTGCGCTCCCCTTTGTCTGCAGCGCCTGAGGCAAATTGGCGTTGACACAAAATATCCGCTTGTGGTTTAGTTAAGTGGCGCCAGCTGGCCCATTAATCAGTTCGTGGTTTCTCACTTCCCCTTTTCCTCTGCTAGCACTGGGGCGGTGAAACTGACTAAGAGCAGCCCATCTTGCACTCATCTTGCTTTTACAAGCGGCTCTGAGCAGCTTACAATGTTCTTTATATACTAACAATTACATATTAACAATTACATTAACTAAACTTGGCCAGCAGCGGTTGCAGGGGAGTCAGATCATCCGGGCTTTCTTCCTCCGCTGGTCTTCCGTTGATTGTGTCGCGTCTTCCGCTGATCGCATCTAGGCAGGTCCAGCAACTGGTTCCTGTCACCCGTCCAAAGCACTGCCAGCGTTTCCTCCCACTGAAATGGGAGTACCTATTTATCTACTCGCAGATGGTATGCTTTTGAACTGCTAGGTGAGCAGGAGGTAGGGACGAATGACAGGAGCTCACCCCATCACGTGGAGCTGGGCTTGAACCACTGGAGTGTCGACCATTTCTAGCTGGCAACTCCAGCATCATTCAGCCACTACTCCACCGCGTCCCCCTTTGCCTTGATACAAAGGCAAAAGAAAAGCAGAAGCATATGCATCCAAAAATTTCTTCCTGTTTGGCTTATTAAGCCATTATATTGATAACTGGAACCATGTCAAAGAGTCTTACTGTTCATTGAAGATTAATACATCAAATGTACAGGTAATCCTTGCTTAATGACCCTAATTTGGACTGGCAACTCAGCTGCTAAGCCGAAGCAGTCACTAAGTGGGAAATCAATGACCGCAACTGTGCTTTCCAGCTGGAAAGAGACAAGACTACTCAGTTTCACACCTTTGGCTTTTGTTTGCCTAACCATTCCCCTGCTCTTTGGAATGCCTGCTTACTGTCTTGTACACATCAAAAGCAATGCGATTGCATTGCAGCCCAGGGCTGAGAGCCACAGGTGCACTATGCAAACAGCTTACTTTCTTGAAATTCCTTTCTCTCCAATCTCTCCACTTTGCAAGGGGGGGAGAGAAAAAAAGCAAGTGATTTCTGTAGGCAATCTCTCCTTTGCCTGACCTTTCCCCCCTCACCTGCAGAGCAGAGAGACAGTGGAGAGGAAGAGATTTCAAGAGGGTACGCTTGTACACACTAAGAGCAATGCAATTGTACCAGCAGCGGGAAAGGCAAAGGAGAGATTGCCTACAGAAATTGCTTGCTTTTTTTCTTTCTCCCTCCCTTGCAGAGCTGAGAGATTGGAGAGAAAGAGATTTTAAGAGAGTAAGGTAAGCTGTTTGCTCCACACCTGCGGCTCCCAGCCCCGATTGCTTTTGATGTCTAGAATAGCAAACAGCTTACTTTCTTGCAATCCCTTTCTCTCTAATCAATCTACTCTGCAAGGTGGGGGGGAACCACAGGTCAGGCACAAGACAACGCATACTGACTGCAATGGCAATCACGTAACTGAAGGATGCTGCAAAAGTCATGAATGGGCTGTGAAGTTATTTTTTCAGCACCATCGTAACTTGAATGGTTGTTGAACAAATGGTCGGTAAGCAAGGACTACCTGTAGTATGCATTTTTATGAAGCAGAATCTGTAGGATAGGCAACAACCTGTTTGCATCCAATACCCTTTTTATTACTTTATTTTTGTTTATTTTATTTTACACTATGCTACATTGTTATCACCTGTGGCTACAACAATAAACTTTTTTACATATAGATATATAAATTTATATGTTCAGGAAATTACAGAAAAGGCAAGATTTCATCTTCTCTGTGTTCTCTGTTTTACGTTCAGCATTATGAATTCAGAAATCTTGAATCACTGCATTATGTTAAGAACAGAAATGTCCATGAGTCGACAGTATAATTATTAATTTGGTGACCTTCTATCAGAAGTTGACAATTGGTAATCAAAATTATTACTATTCACATGTTTGCATTAAGTCCAGCGCGCTCTATAATCTAAGTAGATTTTCTTAATGGAAAAGTATATATTAGATTTCATCGGTAGAGTATTCTTTCGGGCCACTTATTGAAGATACATCTTTTTACAGTACTTTTATGGAACACATTAGTTAAGGATTTTTTTTTTTTGCAGTTACCTCATCGCCGAGTGACATTCTCTGCAGCCAATCAAGCTCAAGATCTGCAGGATCCCTCCCAGCACAGTTACTATGACAGTGGTCTTGAAGAGTCAGAAACACCAAGCAGCAAATCTTCATCAGGGCCTCGGATTGGGCCTCTGGCTCTACCTGAGGACCACTATGAGCGCACCACACCTGACGGCAGCATTGGGGAGATGGAACACCCTGAGAATGGTAAGAAACTTACAGCAAATTAGAAGGACCTCTAATAAAGTACATCTAAGAGTCCATATTACTTTTACCCAAGAATGAGATTGGGACCTAATAATTCATCATGCTGGAAAAATACTTCAGCAGTAGTTTATATTGCAGATCACTGGAACAGACTGACTTCCACAGAAAAATATTCAATGAAAGAATGAAATTCAATAAAATAAAAAAAAGAAAGCGAAGGTATACTGAAATAAGGGTTTTAGGTCTGAACAATTGTCAGTACATGAGTGCTTTCACCCCACTCTGTACCATAGATTTTCTATGCTCTGTAGGCCCTCCTTCTCACATAGAGAGGGCGTCTTTAAGGTCATTATTTTGGGGTAGTGAGTAAAAAATATTTCTTGTTAATGAGACATTAACTACTCCTTGGATCCAAGCAGTTAAATCCCTCTTAGATCTTATCCACCATGAGAAGCAAAGATCAAGAGAATGTTTGGATGGCCTAAAGCTTACAAGTATCTTGTTTGCTTCCTCAAGCTGCAAACAGAAATTATGCCCACAGACTCTGACCAGAGCGTATCACCAGTCCTGCAGTGCTATATCACTGAAATTAATGCAAGTGACTGTTCTTTCAAAGCACTGTTTTATAGTAAACTGTTTACCACTTGAGATCTACTTGGACAGTTATTTTGGCATCTTATGAGAGAGCCAGTTTGGCGTAGTGGTTAGGGCACCAGGCCACAAACTGGAAGACCATGAGTTTTAAACCCTACTGGTGCTACACTCAGTATAGATCAGCACAGCAGACTCAGATCTGGGCCATCTAACTCTGTTAATTCATGTCTTGGTAAAATATATCAGGTTTTCCTCTTCATCTGATCAGATTGTAGATGAGTATGATTCATAGTATGTCTTATTAGAGACTGATATACCATTAAGTGTATATAAGGACAGAAGGTGACAAGGTGGAAACCAATGATTCTTAAGCTGAACCAAGCCTTTTATGTAAATTTTAAGCAGATGTCTCTGAATCTTTAGAACAGGACGAAGTTGATCAAATTTCCTTTGACTTGAAAAGGGAAATCCCTAGAATATAAACCATAGACGTAGGCAGGCAGACAGACAGGTAGATGGCTTGATCTTTCTGTTTGGCAGTATATGGCTTCTGCTTTTTCTGCTAAAAAGCTACTTATCTAGCTATGTGTTATCTATAGGCTTTTGCTGTAAGTTCCTTATGAGGTAAAGCATCTGGAGAGTTGAGATTTATTGCCATGCCTGGCATGAAGTCTGACACAGTACTGCGGGAGGAAAGGAAAGGCCTGCTGGAAGGGAATGGAAACTAGAGAATATCTGTTCCTTTACCGTCCTTTCCTTAACATTCACACATGCACTCCTATTACTCTTCTAAAGGTAGCAGCCAGAAGTCTCTCCATTCACCTTCATTACTCAACAACACATCAATTCTAGGACCAAAAACCCAATCTGCAACAGATACAGGTAGTCCTTGCTTACCGACTGCCTTGTGCAGTGACTATTTGAAGTTACAACAGTGCTAAAAAAATAACTTTGCAATTAATCCTTGCATTTACAACCATTGCAGCATCCTGTGGTCATGTGATTGCCATTTGTGTGCTTCGCAATTAGCACACATTTACAACTGTTGCAGCATCCCACATTCGCCTGATTGCCATTTATGTGCTTCATAACCGGCTTGCGACAAGCAGAGTTAATACAGAAAGCAGAAGTAAAATTGTAAGTTGTGGTCACATGATTTTTCACTTAGCGACCATGGCGCTTCACTTAACAACTGAAGGGGAAGTTAACATCGCTGGGGTCACATTATTTTCCGCTTAGTGACGGTGGCACTTAGCAACTAAGTTGCCAGTCCCAGTTGTGGTTGCTAAGCAAAGACTACCTGTAATGCATAATATTATTAATACATATCTAGACTACTTTTCTGTTTAGGGATGTAGCATTTTGCAGTTGAAAATCATGATTTACCAGGAAAAAAAGGAATGGATTAGAAAGAGAAGAACATTCACATATTAATTCTTTCACCATGCAGTGCCATAAGTTACATAAGGAAGAATGGCTGCTACAAGGGACAGTTCTGAAAAGGAAGGATAGTCCCAAATAGCAGGTGCCTTAGTCAAGCCAGTGCAGGGGAGCTAGCTTCTTTGATGCAGCCAGTGGATGCATGAAAGCTGTTCTGTATCATCTCCACCAACTGTTTTAGCATAGTAACATGCCTAAGGCCAGCCAAGTTCTCTGCATGTTGAACTTCTTTCCTAGAATCATTATATCCCATGGTAACTGCTGAGCTATCTTAAGTTTGTAGCAGAAAACAGCATTACTATTTCTTATAACATCCACTTGGATGCAAAGATTTTTTCATTCCTGCAACCTCTTCATTTCATCTTCATCTTTGATTTTAATGTTAAAAATGTCAATATAGTATACAATGAAAACAAATCATAAGGCTCAGATTGCAAGTTTATAATGCTAAGAATGATTGACGTACAAAGGAAACTGATCAAGTATTTTCCCCATGAAATTTATTTGATTCAAGAAACACCATCTGTTTTTCCTTTCACTGTTGTCTCTGAAGTAAATGTGTTGTTTTCTGAAGATTGAAAGAGAGCTGTCATCATTTTTGGATCTATCCCTCCCAGGCTCAGTACAAAGGGCCAGCTGCTGATGAGGTTCCTCACTGTGTGGGCCCAGCATTTCCTTCACATCTATCCTGCTTAGTAATTAGTGAATGAGTTTTCAGCTTAGCTCCAGGACCTCCTTTTACTTTGAATTTTATTTTATTTTCCAAATTCCACTTTTGTTAAGTTGGGTCTTTTCCTTTTCCCCCAACTGAAAGGGGAGAAACAAGGGTGTGGCACCTCATGACAGGCAGACAGACTACTTTAAGGAAGTAAAGGCTGAGACTGGTTATGCTGAAATCAGAGCAAGAGATAGTAAACAGCGTGTTTTTCAACAGAAGATTTTCAAAGAACTGCAGGTAACTATTTGCCACACAGAAGATGTTCAGTTCCTCACAAATTTGACCAGGCTGCAGATCACCAAAGTAAGAGGAAGATGCTGTAATGAAAGAATGACCATGAAAGCTAATGTCTGTTTCCCCATGAGATTGTTCTGCTATGTGCTTTACAGTATGAAGGGCAAATCTGAATAGCATCCGTATTTCCCCCAGCATGTTAGTAGGGCACATCAGAGAAACTGCGCACTACTGATCTATCTGAGAGCCAAGAGACTGAATGAAGACGACTGAGTAAATTTAGCCAACATGGCTACTCTGTTACTCTCTATTCATCATATTCAAATAATTACTGCACTTAGAGTGGCCAACCCAAAGTTATTGTGAGGCTACACAGAGAAGATGTGCTTGCACACAAGCTGTCCCATGGTAATTATAGATGGAAACCTTTCTGACTTCATCTTGCACAAGTCATTCAGAAATATAGGTTAATTAATTCATTGCTTGCTATCTGTTTCTCAGTCCTTTGGACTGCCATTTTACCAAATCCAAATCAAATGTGGTGTATCTTCTAATAAATATGCAGACCTTCTTAAATTGGTCACCCTGTTTTGTTTGTTTGTTTGTTTCTGAATCAAACCTAATCAATGGGTTAGGTCCCTTGATTTTTTTGTGTTTAACTTTTAACTTTTGTGTTTAACTTTTTGCCTTTCTAGGTTTTTTGTTTAACTTTTTGCCTTTCTAGGTTTTCATACTGTAACTCTAACAACTCCCTCCTGTAGTGTTTTTCCCTGCTAGTTGAAATTTGATTTCAGCTTTCTTCTGTCCTGTCTTAATTCTTGTCGTAGGTGTTCTGTTCCTTTGAGAAATTACAAGAGCAAATTATACTCCAATTTAAGAAAAGCCCACACTAGTCAATATGCTGATTAACAAAATTAAATTAAAATAAAACCGCAGGTGATATGCACCAGCATCCACAGGGAGCTCAAAACAGACACAATAGTGGATGTCCTGCTCCTTTTGTTCACACATGCAGACATTTAAAAGAGACAAGGCTTGGATTGCAGCATCATGTCCACTATCCTTCTGATTTTAAGAATATAGAGGGTACGCTGATCCATTGTATATCTATCCTCCCTAAATTCTGTATGCTCAGAATACAGAATTTATGGCTATTTTTGCTTGGTCCAACGACATACAAGAAGCGGACATATAAATTGCTAGGCATGCTTAATAGGCTAACTGGATAGTAATGTAGAGGATTTGTGCTGCTCCTGTAACATGGGTATAGTTACAGATTGAATCCAGTCACCTGGCATTTGGAGTACAGTGTATTGTTAATATGCGAGAAAAGGGAGGCCAAGACAAGTGCTCACCAATCTGCATTTCCCTTCGGTAACTCTGGTAACATTAGGTCACAGCCATGCTTTCCCACTTTTCAGTTGGTTAATTAATTTAAGAATCTGAGTGAGACCAGGGGGAGGGAGAGAGGGGATATTGTGCGAAGTCTCATATGAAAACTGGCAGATAGAAAGGGGAGAGCTATAAAGTGTGCTGTAGAACCCTCCATCTGGCAGCTGGAATCTTAGCCTCCAAGCAGTTTCCCCTGATTTGACGAGTAAGCAATTAGTTCCAAAACAGGAGGTATTCTTGTCTTTCATGGCCTGAAAAAGAATGTGGCTCTCAATTTGTGCAAAAGCTTGTGTTGTTTTTTTTTCTTTTTAATTAGATTTTTAATAAAACTTTCTGGATGCTTAACTGATTTCTGGCATGTGGGCAGTTACTTGATCTGTAAATTTTAAAAGGTGTCATTAATCCTGCTGTAGTAGATATACAATCCTGATCAAAGCAGGGTTTCTGAAGGTAGAGGCAGGTCTTCTCCTAGCATTTACATAGAGTCATGAATATAAGATGGGCATACATTTACTAAACAAATAAATAAAGAATATTGGGGGGGATTTTTTTAATAATGGCTAGATAGTGTTTATGAAATCTTTATATTGACTGGGCCCTCTGCTGAATTTGAGGTTGATAGTAGGCATCCCTGAAGCTGGAAGGACTCATCTGAGAGTGATACTTGTACTTCTGGTGCCTGCTTTACAGTCCATTTAATCCTGTGGCTGATTCTAGCTCCACTGGTACTCTCATTACTCTTGGCATTGACTAGGTTAGAGTACAGAAGATGCAACTACCTTATTAAATAAATTGCATGATGTCAGCGCAAAATCAATTGTGCATTGATTCCATGGGTTCCCCAGTACTGTACATAAGTTCACTATCAGGATCGCCTTTTCCTTCTAGTGGAAGCTGTCCCTCATATCTATCCATCTTCCTAATTAGGATGTTGTATGAAAATACCTTACTCATGTTAGATGTGATAGTTGGCCACCTTACTGCAGACATTCTAATCTGTTGGGGAGTGAAACAGGGTTGTATTCTAGCTCCCCTGTTTAATAATGTGAATTCAGTAGTAGCTACCTTAACCAAAAAGGAATTTCACCCTCCTAAACTTAGTGACAGGCATATGGTAGTACTCCAGTGTGCCGCTGATGTAGCAATTCTTTCATTCCCACAGGTGGGCCTCAGGAAAAGTCTGTGGGCATTAGTGGAATTCTGTAAGGAAGAAGGGCTTTCTTTCCTTTTTATAGTAATTGTATTGAACATTACAATTAAAAAGTTAAGAACTAAACTAAAAGAAATAAAAGAATAAGAAGAAAAAAGAGAAAGTGCAAAAAAGAAGAGGGGGGAGAGAGAGAGAGAGAGAGAGAAAGAAAGAAAGAAAGAAAGAAAGAAAGAAAGAAAGAAAGAAAGAAAGAAAGAAAGAAAGAAAGAAAGAAAGAAAGAAAGAAAGAAAGAAAGAGACTTCCCCCTTCATAACAAGTATAAACAATAGTAACTTGTCACTTTCTCTTAAAATACAACAAATAATCTTTTCTTCCCATATCCCATCTCTTATCTATAAACAAATCCTTAAAACCTCGTTGTTCAGTCCTGATCAGCAAAAGTCCATTAAGGGTTACCAGAGATAACAACATATCTATATCTAAATAAACCAACTTTATATTCTTTTCTTTTACTTTTAACAATCTTGATCTTTTTATATTCCTTCCCTTTACTTTTAACAATCTTGATCCTTAATCCCCTCAAATAATGTCCTAGAACTTGATTTCCTCTAATTTTTTCTTTGACCCTTCTTCAAAACTTTAACAAGTCTGTTTTATAAATCCTGTATAAGAAAGTTATCCAGGTCACTCTTTTGGTTTAATAAGATATCAACCAGTTTCATTTATACATCCAGTGTCACATCTCCTTCCACATCATTCCCACAGCCTAACATTTTTAAATCCAGTTTCAAATCAGACTCAGCCCTATCCAGTAAAGCTTGCTAGGAGGAGAGCTTTCCATCAATGACTCTAAAACCAAAATTCTGGTTTTCTCAGGAAGACCTTATTGCCACAAAAACCATGGCAAACTGGAAACAGTAAAATTGAATAAGTGCCAGCATTTAAATACTTTGGTATAATTTTTCAAACCTTCAAAGCTTGGCAGTAACAAATTGAAACTATTTCTGCCGAAGCCAACAATAATGCCAACACAATTTGGGGGGGGGTTCACTCCAAAGAGGATAGATACATACCTGCCACTGTTAACCCTTTAAAAGCCAAAATAACTTCTCAGATTCTATACAATACACAGGTATGGACCTACAATGCTTTAAAGCCCTTACACGTTGTTCAGTAGTTTTTTAGGTTTCTTTCCACATTTCACACTGCTTCTCAAATGCTATGATCCTCATGGAAGCTGATATTATTCCACTGAAGGCGATGTCCATGCCTGTCGATTCTCTTATTGGCTGATACAAAATGAACAGTCCATTTATTTATTTATTTATTTATTAAATTTGTATGCCACCCATCTCCCCCAACGAGTGACTCTGGGCGGCTCCCAATTAAAACAAAACCCACAAACAATTAAAAAAATAAATATACATTAATTAATTAAAATTGATAATCAATTAAAAGGTCAAGCTATAACACAAACCCTATACATAAAAAACTAAAAACATTCAAGATGATGGGGGGGCAGAATCAATTACCCCACGAGCCACTTCCACCGATGTGAGCCCCCATCCGGCCCCCAGGCCATCTGGCATAGCCAGGATTTCAGGATCTCTTCCTGAAGGCCATGAGACTGGGGGCACACTGCACCTCAGGAGGTAGGATGTTCCATAGACCGGGGGCCACAGCAGAAAAGGCCCTCTTCCTAGATCCCACCAGTCAAAATTCCTTGACTGGTGGGGTCTGCAGCATGCCCCTTCTGCCAGACTGAGTGGGGCGGGCTGATATAACAGGGGCTCCTCAGATAACCTAGTCCTGTGCCATGAAGGGCTTTAAAGGTCATAACCAACACCTTGAATTGGACCCGGAAGCAAACCAGCAACCAATGCAGCTTGTGTAACAGCGGTGTTATATGGGCCCCCCTGGGGGCATTCAGAACTGTCTGTGTTGCTGCATTTTGTGCCAGCTGTAGCTTCTGAATACTCTTCAAGAGTAGCCCCATGTAGACCACATTGCAGTAATCCAAACAGGAGGTGACCAAGGCCTGAATGACCGTGCAGAGGGCCTCCCAATCGAGGAAGAGGCTTAACTGCCGCATAACATGAAGTTGCACAAAGGCCCTCCTAGCCACAACTGCCACCTGCTCTTTGAACAGGAGTTGTGAGTCCAGGAGGACCCCCAGATTACACACCAGGTCTGACTGGGGTAGTGCGACCCCATCAAGAACCAAAGATGATAAGCTCCTAGATCTTGAGGCTCCCTGTACCCACAGCCACTCTGTCTTACCAGCGTTCAGTTGAAGTTTGTTGTCCCCCATCCAGGCCCCTACAGCCCCCAGGCACCGCAAAAGGGTAGCCACAGCATCACTTAGGTCACCAGGGATGGAGGTATGTAGTTGAGCATCATCAGCATACTGATGATACCTCATCCCATGGTGCTGGATGACCTCACCCAACGGTTTCATGTAGATGTTAAATAGGAGTGGCGAGAGCACTGAACCCTGAGGCATCCCACAAAGTAGGGGCTGTGGGTTGGACCTCTTGCTCCCTATCAACACCGATTGGGTTCGGCCTTGCAGAAAGGAGCTGTACCAGCATAGAACTGTGCCACCCAGCCCCAACTCCTGCAGCCAATCCAAAAGGATACCATGGTTGATGGTATCAAAAGCTGCTGAGAGGTCAAGAAGAGCAAGGATGGATGCGCTACCCTCATCCCGCTCTCTCCAGAGATCATCCAAAAGTGCGACCAGTGCTGTTTCTGTCCCATAACCAGGCCTAAAACCTGACTGATAGGTGTCCAGATAATCTGTTTCCTCCAGGATCCTCTGAAGCTGTTGCACAACCACCTTTTCTACCACCTTTCCTAGAAAGGGAAGGTGGGAAACTGGATGAAAATTGTCCAGAAGGGTGGGATCTAACAATGGTTTCTTGAGGAGGGGGCAGACCAAAGCCTCCTTAAAAGGCTTCGGGAAAACCCCCTCCTACAAGGATGAATTGACCACCGTCAGTCCCTGCCCTAAAGTCACCTCCTTGGTGGCTTTAACCAACCAGGAGGGACAAGGATCCAAAATGCAAGTAGCTGCACTAACAGCCGCGAGGACCCTGTCCACTTCTTCAGGGCCAACAGGATCAAACCGTTCCCAGATAAGTGGGTAAGAACGCTCCCCAGGCATCTCCACTGGACCCGCCTCATGCTTGGCCTTCAACTTAGAATGGATCTGAGCAATTTTAGCCATCAGGTGTCAGCAAATTCCTCTGCACAGCCCTGTAGATAGTCCTCCGAGCCCTCCCTACCCAGGAGGTACCGAGTGACCCTGAACAGGGCTGCCAGGAGACACTCTGAGGATGCAATAAGAGCGGAGAAATAAAAGTGTTTCGCCGCCCTTACTGCCACTACGTAGGCCTTAATAGCGGTGCTAGCCTGTGTTCAGTTGGACTCGTCTTTAGTTTTCCTCCAGCAGAGTTCAGAACGTCTCCTGGCCCTTTTCAGCTCCCTTAACTCCTCCATAAACTACGGGGAATGCCGGGGGCAATGAACCAAGAGAGGCTGCACAGGTGCTATCCTGTCGAAGGCCCCAGCTGCCTCCTTATTCCAGGCTGTGGCCAGGGCCTCTGCTGGACTGTGCAGCAAGGCCTCAGGAACAACCCCCAGCTCCCTTTGGAACCCTTGCTGGCCCATCAGTTGCTGGGGATGGACCGTTCAAATAGGTCCCGCCTCCTTTGGGAGGGGGGCAGCATAGGAGAATCTCAAGGCCACCAGGGAGTGGTCTGACCATGACAGAGGGGGTAATGTCAAATCCCCCACCAGATCACCCTGCCACTGCTCCAACAAGAAAACCATATCTGGGGTGTGACCAGTGTCCCAAGTCGGGCCATAGATGACTTCGGATAGGCCCATGGCCACCATGGTAGCCATGAACCCCCGAGCCGCCTCCGAGGCCAACCCCAGGAACGGCAGATTAAGGTTCCCTAAGACCATAAGCCTGAGGAACTCCACTGCCAACCCTGAAATGGCCTCCAGCAGCTGAGGCAGGAAGGTGCTAGGCAGCAGGGAGGCTGGTACAGAAGTAACACTCCCAACTGATCCCATGTACCCAACCTCAGAAACAGGGTCTCACATCCAGCCACTTGTGGAGCAGAGCCCCTGAAGGCCAGCAGAGATTCCTGGATGACCACTTCCACATACCCTCTCCTGCCCTGGGGTCTTGGCTGGTGCCAAACCCTAAACCCAGCTGGACACAATTCCAAGAGGGCAACACCCCCCTCTGTGATATAAGGCATCTCACCCAATAATAAGGGGGCGGAGGCCTTATTATTGACCAACTTATCCTTCACGGGTATTGAGGGATGATTCAGTACATGCTAGATTCCCAGTTTCTTTAATCTCTGTTCACAGGACCTAGTTTTTAGTCCCATAAACATCCTTCTCTGAACCTGTTCCAGTTTCACTTCAGTTTGATAAGAAATAATTGATGGATATTTGATTGCTTTAGCCAGTTGGAAGCAGTAGCTACTATGGTGAACATGCCCCATCAGTTTTCTGAATGACTGTGAGTCTTGGTTATTTGCTACAAGATCAGCATTCAAACTTTCATCATCCTTTGCCTTAATGTGTTTAGACAATTTATTTGGAGATGTCCTCTAAAATCTGGTGGATTTAGCAACCTTAGAGCTATTCCCTAGACTAATGTGTGGACAAGTTACTTCATTTTGTAATAGTTCAAAGAACAACTAATTTGTTTTTCACCACTGATTCATTGGAAGATGATTTCTAAAATCTTTCCATGATTTCTTGTGGCCATCCAGAATGATCCAATGCATTTCAATGTGCATTTGAAGTCCTTTTTCTAGCCAGTAGCAGTTCTGTGGCTCTGCAAAACCTTGGATTATGAAGACTTCTAAATTACATTATTTTATTCCCTCCCCCTTCCCTTTGTCTCATCATTTTATGATATCTAAAATTATTTGATGACTCTATTTTCCCTCTCCTAAATTGAAGTACATATTTAACCAGATATTTAATAATATAATTAACCAACCATAAAATAATTAACCAAATATTAAAATATTGTTTTCTTATGGTTGGTTAATTATATAATTAAAACAGAATCTTTTCAGAAATTACATAACATTTCTACAAAAGTTATAAAAATAAAAAATGTACACTGAAACATATAGTCTGAGGTAAAGTCCTCCAAAGATGAAGTGCAATCGCCTACATCATTCTGCTGGGGGGAGGGGAGCAAGGTTGTACCTTGTTAGGTATGTGTAGTATGCAGATTGTTTTTTGTACCCAAGATTCAGTTGTAATATGTAGAAGGGGTATAATAGCAAGGCTGAGTGAAAGCGAGATCTCCAGGGCTGGGAAAGAAATGAGAATACCTCCAAACACAATTAATGATGAGCAGATGGATATTCCAGGATCAGTCATTGGAAAAATGTCAGCCCTTCAGCAGAACATTCTAGGAAGAAGAGGTTCAAGCAGCATTCAGAACCCATACCCTAATGAATTCACTGATAATTGAATGCTAGTTAATCCTTTACCTTCTTGGTAATAAACCTACTGGGTTGTACTCTGCTGTAAAGGGCTTGATATTAAACCCATAAGGTGAAGATTGAAGGTCTCAACGTCTTCTCTCAGAAGTCCTCTGGGTATCCGCACCCTAGCTCTGCCTCAGGAGTTGCTGTTGCTACCACATATCTTCCCAGTGGGATGTCTTTACTTTTTTCACCCTACCCACTCCCAGCTGCAGCATGAGACACATAGGAATCCCACAGCCTAGGTGCTTTACTGCCGAACAGAAGGAAGAAAGAAGATAAATGTGAAATAAATTTTCTAGTACCACCCTCTAGCCCTTATAGCTTTGAGGAATGTAACTAGGGAAATCACATATATAATCTTTCAGTTAGTTAGACAATATCATGAGATATAATTAAAATCAGACATTCTTAAAAGGAAAAAATGAATGTAAAAATTCCTTTTTTAACTTTAGGGGGTAAAAACAATCAGTGGTAGAAGAAATGGGTCTGCTGCTCAGAGATCCCAACAGGCATCAAACATACAATAGTATATATACAGTAACAGAATGCATAGATATAACAACAGTAGGGGCAATAAAGATTTTGACATATGGAAAACAACAAATCTTAATGGAATGCCAACGAGACGTTTACCTATGTGTACTCAAGTACTAGTTCCTCGAACCAGAGAAGTTTTCTGAAAACAGAATTTGTTTTCTGCAAATTGCAGCCTTATTTCTGGGTCTGAAGCCTTCTCCTTCCTTCCATCCCAGCACACACTTCTTGTTTCCTTCTCTTCCATAGGAGTTTTCCCTCCCATCTCTCCAAAAGGACAACCTTTCCCTCCCTTGGAAGGGAGGGATTGGGGGATTTGACTCTGCATGTGACAAGCTGCAGTTTACCTCGGAGTCAGTGTGGATTGAAATTTAGACACTGGCTGACTGTCCTTTTGGCTGGTCATTTGTGAAGTCAGTAATGCCAACACAGAGCAAAGCTCCTGTTTGGTATCCAGTGTGACTTCCCCCTTTAAGAGCATAAGCAGTGCCCTGCTGAATTGAAGCCCTGGCCTTTCTAGTCCAGCTGTCTGTTCTCACAGTGGCCAACCAACTGCACAAGAAAGCCCACTAGTCTCTCAGCAGATGGCCTTCATTGATCTCCATAACATCCCTGAATTGGTACAACCCTTTTTTGAAGCCAGCCGAGCTGGTAGCCAGCACCACATCTCGTGGTACAGGTAGTTCTCAACTTATGGCCACAATTGGGACTGGAATTTCGATTGCTAAACAATGTAGTCATAAAGCATGATGTCAGTGAGCGCATCGCTTAGCAATGGCAGTCTCAGTTGCCATCGTAACCCCAAGTCACGCATGTCATTAAGGAAAGAGGCAGGAGTCCCAGGTAAGGAGTGCAGAGGTGTTGCGGGGGGGGGAGGCCTGGGAGAGCTGGTGTAGGTCGCACATGAGGTGGGAGAGGGGGGTGCTGTGGGACAGCACACGCTCAGGAAGGCCAGGGAAAGAATACACTGGCTCGGGCTTCTTGGCACGCTGTGGCTATGGGGCTGCAAGCTTTTTGCAGTCCCAGAACTGCAGCACTCCAGGAAGCCCCTTTGCACCATGCAAAGCCCAGCCCCACCAAAAAGCTCCAGAACTGTGGCGCACCAGGGAGCCTGTTTGTGTTGCATGAAGCCCAGCCCCAGTCCGGCCCAGCAGTGCAGTGCAAAGGGGCTTCCTGGCATATCACGGCTCTGAGACTTTCTGGCAGTAGGCCAAATAGCGTTAGGATATATTGGTGGGGCATGTTTTTATAGTTGATTACAACCATGGTTTTTCAGGCTGCAGGACTTGAGGAATCTAGTAAAAACTATGTTTATTATAGATTATATGTTTTTTATAGTATCTATGGTTGTTGGAGCAGTGGGATTAGGTACTACTCCAGTTTCTTATTATGGGGTTATTGCTTTGATAGGACTTGTATTTTTTTGTTGCATTTTTATAGGTCACACATTTGTTACCTTGGTAACGTATATTGTGTATTTGTAGTCCCAGAACCACCATGCTCCAAGAAGCCCTTTGTGCCACACTGCTGGGCCAGGCTGGGGCTGGGCTTTGCCCAGCATAAAGGGGCTCCCTGGTACGCTGCAGCTCTGAGGCTTTTTGCTTTTTGCAGTCCCAGAGTTGCAGCGTGCCAGGAAGCTTCTTTGCACTGCGTGAAGCCCATCCCAAGCACAGTGCAAAGCCGCCACACCCTGGGAAGCCCCAGCCCAGTCCCAGCCACAGTTGCCCTCGCCACCCTGCACTCCAAGCCCCTGCTACCCTGCACTCCGCTGCCCCAGCTGACTTTCACTGTCGTCTTGCTCCCACTGCTGACAAGGCATGCCTGGCCTGTCCCTTCACAAGGCAGCTGCTGGCCATGTGAGGCTATCTTCCCCAGGTCTTGCAAGGAAACCGCCGTGGGAAGAAAGCCTCGTGTGGCTAGCAGCTGCCTCGCAAAGGGCCAGGCTAAACAAGAAGACGGCAAAGTTCAGCTAGGGCAGCAGGGGTTGCAGAGTGCAGGGGGCCAAAAGTGCATAGATGGGAGATGGGGGAGTTGAAGCGCCCCTGCGGTTGTAAGTGCAGACGGGCTACCAAGCGCCCAAATTTTGATCACATGACCGCAGAGGTGCTGCAACAGCTGTAACTTTGGGGACTAGTCATAAGTCCCTTCGTTCAGGACCATCATAACTTTGAATGGTTGCGGAACAAATGGTCATAAGTCAAGGACTTCCCTTAGCAAATTTCAAAAAATATTTCCTTTTATCTATCCTGATTCTTCCAGGATTCAATTTCATTGGGTGATTTCTGGTTCTAGTATTTTGGGGAAGGGAAAATAACTTCTCTTTGTCTTCTTTTATCTACACTTTGCATAATTTTGTACACCTCAATCATGTCCTCTCTCGTTTACCTCCTTTTGATTTAAAATTCCCTTCCTCATAAGGAAGCTGCTCCAACCCCTTGATCATCTTAGTTGCCCACCTCTACCAGATCCTTTTTGCGGTGCAGTGACCAGGACTGCACACAGTATTCCAGATGTGATGATATCATTGATTTAGGGCATAAGGGCATCATGATTATTTATTAAACTTGTATGTTGCCCAACTCTCAGTGACTATTTTCTTATTATCCTTGCTGTTGGCCTTTTTTACAGTGGATGCGCACTGTGTCGACAACTTCATTGACCTGTTTACCATTACTCCAAGCTCTCTTTCCACATCAGTCACTGCTAGCTCTGATCCCATTAGTTTGTATGTGTAGTTAGGATTTTTGGCACCAATGTCCATCACTTAACGCTTGTTCACGTTGAATGACATGTCATTTGACGCTCACTTTCTGCCCATTTTGAGGCAGAAAGGATCACAACTGGCAGATAAAGCTGACTAAAATGTGAATTATTACTGATATCCTATAGGACTGTGTTTTTCTGCAAATGAACATGAACAATAAAAAGAGTGATACACAAATGTGTATATCCCAGATTAAGTTTATGTAATCATAATCATAATTATGTAATGTAATCATGAAAAAAATTGGCGCAACCTTTTTGAAGAGTGTACTTTTCTCTCATTCCAGATTACAGAGGAAAAGGGATACAAAATTAAAATTAAATATATATATATTGAATAAAATACTGCCACCAAGCTGCTTTCTATGTGTATTATCTTTTGCTTGTTTAATATAGAAGTATTTTGTTTAATTAGTTTAGAACATTGATCTCCCAGTTATAGTCTGAACATAGTCTATAGTTCTACCATATCAACACTTGCCACATCATTCTCTTATTCTGTTATACTGTAAGTAGGTCTTAGCCTTTTCTCCTAGCTTATTATGGTACGGATTGATGCTTTGCTTAACACTTTAGTTCTCTCTTTTGATATTTCTCTGCTTTAGAACTGTAATGTTTAGCCTTGAGAAGAGAAGACTGAGGGAGGTATGAAATCACTCATCAGTATTTGAAAGGATGTTACACAGAAAAAGGTCAAAACCTGTTTTCCATCGTCCCAGCATGTAGGATGTGGAATAATGAATTTGAATTACGGGAAGGAAGATTCTAACTGAATATTAGTAAAATATTTTTTAAAAATCCCAAGAGCAGTACAATGTGTTCCTGTCATTGGATATATTCATTGGAGCCTGGACAGCCATCTGCTTTTAAATGCTTTAATTTCAGTAATTCCTGCACTGAGTAAGTTGGACTTAATGATCTATAGGGCTTTTTCCAACTGTATGGTTCTATGAAAGTGACAAGGAAGTTACTGTTTTTCTCCCAGCAAATTTTGCTTTAAGCATTAGCTAGTCACACTAATATGTATAGATGAATGAATGAATATTTTTTCTTCCCTTTTCTTATTTCTTATATACAGATCTCCGACCTTTGCCTGATGTAGCCATGACAGGGACCTGTACTCGAGAATGCACAGAATTTGGTCACTCTGATACCTGCTGGATGCCAGGTCAGTCCTCTCCAAACCGGCGGCCCAAGAATGCCCTCAAACTCTCCACATTTGTGCCTTATCAAGACAGAGGGAGTCAAGAACAAGTTGGGAATGGAAGCCCCAGACTCTCAGAAGAGCGCAACACCAAAATGGCTAACCTCCGCCTGCTCCCCACGTACAGTGCCTTCTCCAACAGTAGCCATGAGCCCTGCAAGGATTCCCCCATGGAGGAAATCCCTCTCACCCAGACCTCAGACTTCCAGACAGCTACTACACCATCATCCCAAACTGCCAAACGAGAGATCTACCTGTGAGAGTGAGGAGGCCACATAAAGTATCTGAAAACAGTGCTGAGACCAGTGTTTAGTCCTCCAGCATGAAGTGACTTTTCAAACTGTGATTCTTTATCACTCAGATTGGCAGTTCTGTGCCTGCCAGATGAGACTGCCTTGCCCAGTCATTGGGCATGGGAACATTTCATTAACTGATTCCTCACTGGGCAAGGGAACTGACACCAACCAGAATGGCCAAGCTCTCAACAGAGCAGTCCATGGATATCTGGAAAGAGGGAGAAAGGAATGCAGTGAAGAGAGCTTGGCTTCATGGTTTCAGGGCTGGGGTGGGGGGAAAGGGCTTAGTTACCAAAGGTCCACGCAGACTTGGTGGAGTCCATTGGGCACAGGGCTGAGAGCACTTGGCACAGGTACAGGGGAAAAGCTGCCTTTCTTGTTACTATAGACTCCTGTAAATATGAATTTTAGGAATGACATTTATGTCCTGCCTGATCAAGTTTTATTGTCCTTGAAACAAAAAGACATTGAAACAAACAACACCACAGGGAGAAATTTTCAGCTTGAATTTTTCACCACACAGAAGAGCACATTGGGGCAAGCACTTCCAACCAGCCCACCCTTTACTTTCACAGTGTAAATAAGGATGGAGCATTCAGTTGGGAGGGGGGCATTCTGGTTGGTCAGCAGGACTGAGAAGGAAGGGCATGACAGAGTTTTTAAATCTTAATCTCTTTTCAGACTTCAGAAACTCTTCTCATCAGGTATGGAGGAGCCCTAGAGCTAGTAGTCATGGCTTTTAGCTGTCCTCCTTTGCCCGTGCCCCATAGATAATGAGCTGCAGCAGTAAGAAAAGTGGAAGAGCCTTCAGTTTTTCAGGTGGTACAATACCTAACTCCCCAAAATTACTCCACTGCCTCACCTGAGGCAGAGAATTTCCATGGGGTCATTAGGCCCCAGTGCCATGATTCTGGCCTTTGATTTGTCTGCCTGTAAGCCACCATTGCCTTTGCGAAATGGAGCTTGGACTCAGGGTCACACTGGGGCCCATGGGCCTCTGTATGCTGGAGTCATATACCCCCTCCCTACGCCTTTAGACAGCCTCAAGGGCTCCAGTATTCTCTTCCAGTGCCACATGTTTATCCACATAGTATCAGACTGCAGGAGCCTATCATAGTTTCAGTAGGAGCCCATAAAAAACAGTGCAACTATTCATGGGCATTATTATCCCCAACCATTGACACCATCATTTGGGATCACTCAAAAGACCTAAATTTATAAGAGAGCACTCTTCCTCCAGCAAGCAGTGGGCTGCTTTGGTGACTAAGTTCTTAAATCCTTAAGTATTCTTGACTTAGCTAGGTCTGATTCCATATAGTATAGTATTAATGGCAATCACTTGCCAGCCAGTATTTGTGGGACTTTTTCCAGTACGTATGGTAATGGAAAGATTCATTGAAACAGTCTCCAGAGTGGGGCCCTATCCACCAGACTAGCTAACACTTGTTGGACCCATCTTGTTTCTCTTGGCTTAATTATTCTGGTTCCAGCAGGCCCAACTATCTTCCTACACTTTGCCATGTGTTTTTCTAAGATGAATTGCAGAAGGTGGGCTGGATGTTGCCCTTTGCTGACTCTCTATTCAACTTTCTCAACTGCATGTATCTAGGAAGGAAAGAGACATGACTGATGCTTTGTGAAACTATTGTTTGTGTGGGTGTATGGGTATGTGTTTGACAGGACACATGGAGACAGGTTGGTTATCGAACTAGTAAGCTGGTGGGATGGACATAAAGCAATTTTCATGTTTCTCTACCAGAGTTAGATGATTTCTAGGGTCATGTGAAATTTTATTGTCCCCTTGTATTCTCTGTCCTCTAGTGAGCAGATTGCTCTGATCACTTTCTGATCATCAGTAGTGGTAGTGTGAAGCATAGCAGAGAGTAGACTAGTGATTCTACTCATACAGTAAGCTGCCACGTGCCATGGACCATTAGGTGTCTGAATTCTAGAGTCCCAGGTTTGAGATCACTGGTAACTTCCAGTGTATAACCAAGGACTTTTTCTCTTCTACCCCTATACTTTCTAAGGCTCAGGGCTATTTCAGCAGCAATCCATAGGATGGAGGGCAGGAATATAGCACTTCCTATCCACTCTTGTATCAAGAGCCTAAGGTTAGGGTGATCATCTGTAATCAGGAAAAAGTTCTGAACTAGTTTGTTCATTTTTGACTTAATATGATGCGTGAACCCACATAGTATGGCTTAGCAAACCAGGCCACTTTGGCTTGTGCCTCAATTCTTGGTTAAAAATCTGTCTGAGCTATACGTGTAAATATAGTTACTGAGGTAAGTATATAGAAGTGTAAATGAACTCTGTCCAAGGATTGCTTCAGCCATCCACCATACCCAGATTCTTTCAAGTGCAACTGTATGGTGTGGAAAGGATAGGACCTTCTCCTCAATCTCTCCCCTCCCCTCCCCTCCCCTCCCCTCCCCTCCCCTCTCCTCTCCTCTCCTCTCCTCTCCTCTCCTCTCCTCTCCTCTCCTCTCCTCTCCTCTCCTCTCCTCTCCTCTCCTCTATTTTTCTATACATTCCCACTGTGAAAGGAATAGGTGGGAGCCAAAATCACTGATGAAGGAATACCTGTGTTGCTCAGGTAAGGTTATCCTCTTTTGATTAGGTCCTTAAAATAGGCCTATCCATAGGCTTGGGCTCACTTAGTCAAAATAGAATAGGAGGCAACCTAATTTCTAGTCCATCCCTTGCAGATGGGAGTTATAAAACTGACCTCATCCCAAAACTGCTTCTGTATGTGGATATACTTGCTATAGGCCCATTGGAATAAATATGCTTTTTCTTCTGTAATAAGCCAAGGCTGATGACTTGAATGTGGAGAGCTCTTCAACTCTTTTCCTTTGGTTTTGCCAGAAATATGAAATAAAAAGGACTGGCTGTTCAGGGAAAGGGAAAGAAAAACTATATTACCTGGCCTCCTAAACTCAACCAAGACTTTGAAACTTCCTTTGTGTGAGGCAAAAGAGAAGATGGCAGCAGTAGTACCATTGAAATAGAGCCTTGATAAGGAACACTGAAGTTGCTCTGAGTATAAAGATGCCTCAGGAGTAGAAGTGATGGAACAATCCAGTGGTCAAGATACCACTAGGAGAAGCTCAACTGCACAATTTCAAACCAGGAAAGATCCTACATGCATAGGAAAAGAGATGGAAATGGGTAGGAAGAAGAGTGTTCCATGAGTCCTGGTCTAGACAAGCACATTCAAGGGCAAGGGAAAGAATTTTGAGCACTGCTTTAGGACAAGCCTGGGGTAATACCAAAGGTGGAAGGCCAGACACAGGTCAGTTGAGTGAGATGGAACCAAGCAACCCCTTTGTAGCTCTTCGTGTTGATTCTATTTATACGAGATTTCAGTTCTTGCTTGTGATGCCTTGTTTTTTTGTACAGTTTTATGTACATGCAGGTGTAGCTTTTTCTAAACGGAGAAATCCTATGGCAGAGTAAAGAGTACCCAACTATTTTTGAATTGTGACCTTTGTTTAGGTACTGCCTCTTTCTCTCTTGCTAAGGTTGTATTGCTCTCAATGTGATGCATTTCCCTTGCACTGGGAAAGCTTTGGGCCTAGGGCTTAGTTCTCCCCTGGCACTGTGAGCACAATTGATTCCCTTGTAATCCTTTTTGTTTGGAGCCGTGAGCATGACACCTCGTGAGCCCGTTTTGTTCTCTTCCATTCTGTTGGTTTGCTGAGCTGTCAGAAGATAAACTCCACTGTAATTAGCCCTCCCAAAGCTTTACAATAAAAAGTGTGAAAACCTTTTGGCTTGACCTGATTTCTTATTTCTGCAGATGAGCTGAGCTGTGTATTGGTTACACATGTGTAGGTGTTCTTTCGTTTCCTGAAGGCCAAAGTATGTGGCATGGGATTCTTCTCCCTCTCCCCCGCCCTCCCCCCCATATATAGAGAAGAGGGGGAAAAGAGGGAGAAAGAAAGAAAAATGTGGAATGGGATAAATTGGCTTGGAATAGAAGCAATTAATTTCACACAAGGCAGGTTCCTAACAAATAAAAGCAATACAACATTTGTAATAGCATGTCCTGTAGCTATATAAAGTGAAGGTATTACTTAATGCATATTATTATATCAGCATATTTGTTAGATGGAAGATCCCTGTGATCTTCCAAGACCAGATAAAACAGCCAAATCCTTGTAACATATACCACATTGCCAATGTCTAGAACAACCAAAGGAATTTGTGGTAGAGGGAAGGACCTCACTGCTCACATAATTAGCCTTTATGCTAGCTAGATTAATGCTCAGCATTGTACACTGCAGATATACACAGACACATCTACAGACAATGACAGATTAGAAGTAGGGATTGGAAGAACAATACATTCATTGTTTTGCATAAAACTTTTGGCCACTTATCTGAGAATGGACTAAAAAGACTAAATCGCTTCCAATGATGGAGGGTTTTTTTTTTAATAATTCTAGTCAACAGTACAATGTCATTGGGACAATCTTTTCTATTCATTGTGAAGCCACATGGGCTGTTCCAGCATATTACTAATTATTTCACTGCTCTTTTTATGTGTGTGTGATCATATGGAACTGAGTGAAAAAGCTTAGTGTTTTGGGGTTGTGTGTTTTTTTTTTTTTTTTGTTAAAAAATATAGGAAGTGGGCAAGAGATGAAGGCAAGCAAAGCTATTGCCAGGCAAATGCAGGAAAAGAAGGGCAGCAGAAAGAAACCGATTCTTCTTCCAAGTGCTGAAAGTAATGGAGATGGAAGTTCCAAGCAAAAAGCATTTAATACAGAAAAGAGGATATTCCTTAACATTACTCAACATTGTTTTAACTTGCAAAGCATTTTACACTTTTGTTACCTAAAATGCACTTTCTATGATTTAATATACTACTCTTCAAGTCAATCATGATTAACTTGGAAGGAATCTTAGAGATCATCAAATCCAGCCCTCAGTTCAGTGTGTTGCATCTCTGTCAGATAACTATCCAACCTCTGTTTGAAGACTTCCAGGGAAAAAGAACTCATCACTTCATATAACACCCTTTCCACTGGCTGACAGCTCATAAAATCAGGAAGTCATTTCTCATGTCTTGTCTAGTACTTTTAACCAGTTGATTCTTGGGCAACAGAGAAGTCCATTCCTGTGTGACAACTCTTCAGATATTTGAAGCCTGCTAGCATATCTTACCCAGATCCTTGAATTTTTCCTCATACAACTTGTTTCTCAAACCTTTCGCCATCTTAGTAGCCATCCTCTGAACGGAGGTGCCCAAAATGGGACACTATTCCAAGTGGAGTCTGACCAGAGTAGAATAGAACCATTTTTTCTGTGTTCTGGACAGTATATTCCTGTTAATACAGCCAAGGTTAGCAGTTGCCTTCTTAGAGGTTGCATCAGACTGCTGGCTCTTATTTAACTTGTGTTCAGCAAGATCACCCAAATCTCTTTTACATGCATTATTGCTGTCCTGTACTTTTGCCTTACTTTTTTCCTACCCAGATGCAGAACTCCACAGTTCTCCATTACATTCCATACTATTTATTTCAGCCTACTGTCCAAGCCTGCCCAGATCTTTTTAATATCTTCTTTTTACTCTAAAGTATTACCATCTGCAAATTTTAAAAGTGTCCCCTCAACTCCTGCATCCAAATCACTGATAAAAATGTTGAACAGCTTAGATTCCAGGACAGAGTCCTAGGGCATTCCACTTGACGCTTCTCCCCAAGCCAAAGTGGAACATTCTTAGAGTATAGGTAGTCCTCGGCTTATGATGACAATTGGGACCAGAATTGCCATCACTAAGGAACGTGGTTGTAAAGCGCAATGTCATGTGACTACATCACTTAGCAACAGCAATTCCAGCAGTCCTAGTTGCCATTGTTAAGTAAGGACCACACCGGTCATTAGGCAATGACCTCACATGAATGCGACTTCCGACTTCTCTGCCAGCCTCCCTATTGACTTTGCATGTGGGAAGCTGGCAGGAAACATCAGAAATGATGACATGACAGTGGGGACACTCCAATGGCCAGAACCCATTGTAAGTACCATTCATTCAGTGCTGTCACAACTTTGAACTGTCACTGAACAAATGGTCGTAACCTGAGGACTATCTGTACAGTCATTCAACTATCAGTCCATTCCCTTGACCTACTAAGCTAGTTCCCGTGACCTACTGAGCTCAACCATCCAAGTAACTATAGGCAATATACAACATTTTGAAATAATAAGTAGAAAACAATGGTAAACAACAAAAACAATTTACAGTGTATTACTATGTCAGGGAAGAAAGCAACAAGTACCAATCCCAGCATTAGTACAGGGGTCAAAAAGTGTTCTGCCCTAGGGCCTAATGAAAGAGCCACATTTTAACAACAGCATGGGGCAGTTCATCTTATCTCCAAAATCCCACAAAATAATTTTAACAAAGGGAGCTGGACCATGCTTGCTGTACTAGATCTCATAAGAGTGGCAGACATAACAGGAGAGAGATGATCCCATAGACCCTGAACCATTAGAAGTCTTTAAAAGTGACAACCAGCACCTTGAATTCCACCCGGAAGCAACCAGTGCAGCTTACAAAGCAAGGTGTGCTTATTCTGGACCAACTGTAACTTCCAACTAGATTTCATGGGCAACCTCATGTAATCCAACCATGAAGTGACTAAAGTATGAGTCACCATGAGTAGAAAATCCTAACCACAGAAAGGACATAGTTGGCACACAGCATGGATTTGTGAAAGGCCCTCCTGGCCACAGCTACCATCTGCTTTTAAGGAAGAGCTTTGAATTCAGGAGGTTCCTTCAATGGCACACCAGTTCCATCTGGGGAAGTGCAACTCCATCAAGAACTAGAGTTGGAAGATCCCCAGAAACAGGATGACCTATGAATCCACAGCCACTCAGTCTTGCTAAGGTTGAACTTGAGCCTGTTCATCCCCACCAAGACAGAACCTCACCAGGATCACTTGGTCAACAGGGGTCAAGATCTATAGTTGGATATCATCTGGATATTCATGATACCTAATCCCATGTCAGTGGATGACCTTAACCAGAGGTCTCAAATAGATGTTAAATAGAGTGGGAAGAGCATCCAGCACTTAGGAACCCTGCAAAGAAGGGGTCTCAGACTCAATCCCTCTCTCTCAGCAATTGGACTGGAAATATTTTCAGAAAAAGGAGGAGAATCATTGCAATACAGTGCCCCCCACTCCCAATCCCTGAAGAAGATCTAGAAATATATCATGATCAATGGTATCAACGGGCTCTGGGAGATCAAGCAGTATCAGAAGAATCACAGTACCATATCCCAGTTCTGCAAGAGATCATCCACAAGGGCAATCAGTGCTGCATTTATACTGTAACCAAGCCTGGAACCTGAGCGAAAAGAGTCCAGATAATCCACTTCTTCCAGAGAACTCCACTACCCACCCAGTAACAGCATAAAGCAGCCCCACTTTCAGTGGTGCTTCCCAACACTGCTGGCTTCAGCAATGTCTTGAGGTAAGGGTACATCACCACCTCCTTCAAGGCAGGTGGGCCTACCCCCTTCACTCAAGAATGAAGTTACCATCATTTGTACCCAATCATATGTAACTTCCAGGGTACAACCAATCAACCAGGATCTAATATGGATAATATGGATATTAGATATAATAAACGAATATGGATCTAATATGCAGAATAAGCAGCTGTGCTAATAGTGCCAAGAATCCTGTCAACTTCCTCGAGACACACAGGCTGCCCCCCCCCCCCCCAATATCAGGACAAGAACCCTACTCCATCTAACTTACAGGATCTGCCGAGCCAAACAGAACAGATCCAAGGACCTTTAACTGTCAGATACCTGGAATACTTGTCCCAGCAATCCTTAAATGTTCTTCATGCCCTTCTTTCTCTAAAAGGGGTCCAAATAATCTTAAGAAAGTAATCTATGCCAATAAAAATGGAAAAATAAGTATGTTTTGCCATTCTTATCTCCACAATGCAGGCTCAAACATGTGTTTGGTTGGACTTGCACTTAATCTTCCCCTAGCAGTACTCTAAGTATATCTTCTGCTGCTTCAGCTCCCAGAGCTCCTCAGAAAACCACAGTGCTCCCCAGGATCATTACATAGAGAGGCTGCTCAGGAGCTGGCTGTTGTGATTCCCTTATTCCAAAAAGTAACTAAGGCCCCAGCAGCACCAGAAAGCTCCAAATAAATCAGAGAGGGATGTGATCCTAACAAAAGACAGGTGTTAATATTCCCCGTCCTCAGATCACATTGCAAATGACCCAAGTCAAAACCCAAACCCAGCAAGTGACCAACAGTGTGCATCAGGCCCTCAATAACCTATGGAAAGTCTATGGTGGCTATGGACTCCTGAGCTTTTTTACATTCCAAACCAAGTGAAAGCAGGTTGAAATCTCCCAGAAACTCCACTGCCAGCCCTGCTACAAGCAGTCTAAGCAGGGAAGCCGCTGCACAGAAGTAAACAGGTACAGCAGTAGCAATCCCAACTAAACCCTAGAGCCCAACTTAACAAATAGGATCTCATATCTGGTTATCTGTGGGGTAGCACCTCTGAAAGGTATCAAAGCCTTCCAAACAGCAGTAGGCACTCTATAGCCCCTGCTTTGGGGAAGCAACCAGTGCCACACCCAAAACTTAGTTGTCCCTAACTCTGCGGGGGAACTCACCCTCTGTAATACACATCAGATCTGCCCTGCCATCCACAATACGAATAATAATCAGTCAGGGACCAATATAGTTATTGTTCAGTTTCTGCACACTACTACAATATGCAAGATTTTGCATAGATCTAGATAAAAATCAGTGACATATAAGTTGGAATGGGTTTCTAAGAACAAAATATCCATATTTCCTGATTTCACAAAAGAAGTGGTAGAAAACCAAGAAAGCTTTAATAAGGCACATGCACTAGTTAAATTTGCATAGCTCCTATATTTTATGTGCTTCTTATGTTTTGCATCACTTTCCAGGAGGAAATTAAAATGTTTCAAATCTTATCTTTGACTGAAGTTCCTCTAATGGAACTTAAAAATGGCACATTTTTCCAGATGCTTAATTCTATCACCAAGCAATGAAGTAATACGATTGTACCACTGTCACCATTATCATTATCAATATCATCAGTATAATTGCTAGTTTAAACTCTTTTTTCTTCCACCATAAATTTCCCCCCTTTTACTTATCTACCACTTACCAATCTCTGGCTTCTTGGTATATTTCAGCATTTTATCTCTTGTCTGCCAAGTAGTGTTTTTTCTGAACTATTTTTCACTTTCTCATTTGCCCTCATTCTGCTTCCTCTGCTTTATTTTTTGTTTAAGGTGCTGATACATTATCCTATTTTAGTTGAGAGAGAAGGAGCCACAAAGTCATATGACCTGGAAGTGAAGTGTTCTTTTAAAGGTTTTCTTTTTATTCTTATTTCTGCTTCACCTTGGGTTGTTTCTCCTTTATTTTTATTTTATTTTTATTATCTTTAAGTACTATGGAAGGTATTTTTTCTTAGTTGGTATTTAAATAGCTATGAAGTATTAATGTGCAACTCTGGAATTAACTTTTTTAAAATTCTGATACAGTTTCACTCCTATAAAAGATTACTATCCTATTAACATACAGCCATGGGTGAAAATAATGTATTCAAATTCATTTATTTAGTCTTAATTATCAAAGGGTTGATAGAATCTAGGAAGCAGTATGTAGTTTTAACTCATCTTAAATCTTTGAAAGCCAATGTTCCCTTTTTTTAAAGGAGACTCATTTACTAGAAAAAGATAAACATTTTTTGCTTAAAAATTGGGTTGGACAGGTTTATTTGATTAACGTTTTAAGATGGCATAGCCATCTTGATACTTATACATCTTTTTCTAGAGGTTGAACAGGCTGTAACTGATATAAATTATCTGTTTAAATTTTGATTGTAAAAGCCTATTGTTATGATTAATGTTTATGGACCTAATTTAGACTCCTCTCCAGCTAGAGGGATGCTTTCTATAAGGCAGTACAGTGACAGAGAAGACACAACTCTTAGGTCCCATAAGATGCTGTTGCTTGAGAGGTAGGACCCAGAGCATGCTGACCTGTCAGATCTTATTGGATGGACAAAGAATCAGAGACAAGCTCTTCTGCAAATAACCAGGCCCTATGCCATGATGGGTATTAAAAGTAATCACCAGCACCTTGAATTGCACTCAACTCCACTGGCAACCAGTGCAGCTTGCAAAATAGCAGTGTCAAATGGGTGTACTAAGGTACACCCATAACTACCCATACCACTGTATTCTGGACCAGCTGTAGCTTTCAGGTGGTCTTTAAGAGCAACTCCACATAAAGCACATTGCAGTAATCCAAACAAGCAGTAACCAAGGCATAAGTAACCACAAATTTATTTATTTGTTGTTTGTTTTAATCAATTTACATAGCCACATGCAAACTCTAGACCCTAGATGACTAACAAATTTAAAACTATATAAACCAACAAGAGAACACAAGAACCAAGAACAAAACAAACGTAGTATGACAACTAAGAAGACCAACAACCAACCCATATGGACTCAACTAATCTCTGATTCCTGGGTAAACAACCAGTCTTAATGGCTTTCCAAAAGGCCAACAGGATTGGGACCAATCCAATTTTGGGTGGTATGGTGTTCCAAAGGGCAGGCACTGTGACAAAAAAGGCACACTTCCTGGGTCCCACAAGATGACCCTCTCTAATTGATGAAATACGGAGCGTGTTCTACCTGCTGGATCTGATGGGATAGGTAGAAAAAACTGGAAAAAGGCAATAAACTGGTCTCATGCCATGTACGTCTTTCTAGATGAAAGCCAGTATCTTGAATTGCACTCAAAAACCCATTAGGAACCAGTGCAGTGCAAAACACCAGTGCAAAACCAAGGTGTAACATGGACATATCATGGGCAAAGGCGTATAGTGGTATAATTGCTTGTACCACTATGTTCTGAACCAATAGCAGTTTCTGGATGTTCTTCAAGGGCAGCCCCATGTACAGTCCATATACAGTAAGAGATTATCAAAGCATGAACAACCATGTGCAGTGTGTTCTGGTAGAGGAAGGGGCGCAACTGGCCCACAACACAAAGCTGTGCAAAAGCCCTCAAACAGGAGCTATTAGTCCAGGAGGACCCCCAAGTTGTACAGTGGTTCTGTCTGGGACAGTGCAACCCCATCCAGAAATAAAAATGGCAAATCACTGGTACCAGGAGGACCTAACGCCCACAGCCACTCAATCTTGTTAAACTTGAGTTGAATCTGTTCTTCTCCATTCAGACCCCTTCAGCCTCCAGACACTGAGACAGAACCTCCATAGCATCACTTGGTGGGCCTGGGGCAGGGATGTACAGCTAAGTACCATCAGCATATTGATGATACCTCCCCCTGTGCCATCAGATTACCTCACCCAACAGCCTCATGTAGATGTGAAATAGGAGCGGGGAGAGTGTCTAGCCCTGAGGAACCCCACACAAAAGGGGACATGGGCTGGACCTCTCCCCCTATCAACACTGACTGGAACTGACCCTGGAGGAAGGAAGAGAACTGGTGCAAAAGCTACTCCAGAAGGATAGTAAGATTAATAGTATTGAGGGCCACCAAGAGATCAAGGACAGCAAGGATGGATGCACTATCCCCATCCCGTTACCTCCAGAGGTCATCCACAATTGTAATCAATGTTGTCTCAGACCCATACCAGGTCTGAAACCCAATTGAAAGGCATCCAGATAATCTGCTTCTTCCAGAGCTATTTGAAGCTGCAGCTCAACCACCTTCTCAACAACAAGGGGAACAACAACATTCTTAAAAGGAAATGTTGAAGGCACTATAAAAATTGTCCAAAATGTTGACTTTAGTGATGGCTTCATGAGGAAGGGGCAGACCACTGTCTCCTTAAGCACTGGTGGAACCACCTTCTCTCTCAAGGATGCATTTACCACTATCCAAATCCAACCACACATCTCCCAGGAAGCCTTAGCTAACCAAGAGGGACATGGGTCTAACATATAGATGGCCAAGTTTGCAGCTCCAAGAACCTCTTTCTCAGGACTAACAGGATCAAGCCAAGCCAGACTCAGCTTCAGCTAACTCCATGGGACCTCCAACAAGACCAGAGTTCATCTTAGAGCAAATCTGAGTGATTTATCTGCTAGATGCCTAGAGTATTCCTCATAGCAGCCCTATAAATGAGCTTCTCTTCCCTCCCCCCACATCCATAAAAGGGAGTGGGTCACTCAAAATAGAGCTGCAGATGGAATAAGGACAAAGAAGTAATGTCACTTTGCTGCCCTTACCATCACAAGGTAGGCCTTAGTAGCAGCTCTAACTTGCCCCTTGTCATCCTCCAACAGGATTCTAGGCATCTCTTCCACCACTTCATCTCATTAAGCTCCTCCATAAACCAGAGGGAATCCCTGGAGCTGAGCAACTAGACAGGTCACATAAGTGGGGAGAGGAGAGGGTGTTCTGATCCAGGAAAGAACGCAATGCTTGGTGCACAAGATGGATTTGTGCCATGGTTACCACCTGCTCTTCAAGCAGAAGTCATGAGCCTAGGAGGACCCCTCAGATTGGATATTGGACTTTCTGGGGAATTGCTGCCCCATTCAGAATTAAAGGTGGAAAATCTCTGGATCCAAGAGGCCTCAAAATCCATACCTATTCAGTCTTGCAAAGGTTGAGCCTGAGTCTGTTCCTCCCCATCCAGACCTCCACAGCCTCAAGATATTGAGTAAAAACCTTGACACTTGGGCAAAGGGGTGAACATATTGACGTTACTTCAATTCATGCCAACTGATGATCTCAGCCAGGATACTTTATAGATTGCTTGGAATTCCCATACACATATCTAGAAACCATTTTCAAAACTCAGTGCACTGTTCCATACATTTCTGTGGGTTCTTCAGTTTCAAAGGTATCTTTGAAAAAAATGCAGCTGTCAGTTAAAGGTTAGGGCTTTGATTTCCCAAATCTTGAATTATACTATTACGGATACCTTTTGATTAGTACCACATTTTGGATACTTTTATTTTAATTCAACTTCCTGGGCCTTTTTGGAATATTCATATATAGCACCTTTAGTTAACTGGGTAAAATATACATTCCTTGCAATATAGGTTGCATAAAGGTTGTAGGTTTGTTACAGATTTGTCCCTTTTTTTAACCTAAGTGTATTTATGTTCCATGCTCTATGCTTTTATTGTCTGTTATTCTGCTTTTAACCTTGTACAGGTAGTCCCCAGTTTAAGAACAAGTTCCGTTCCCAAGGTCTGTCCTTAAGTCAAATTTGTATATAAGCCAGAACAGTATCATTGTATAATACTGTATAAGTAGTATTGTGTAATGAACTTGAACCATTCTGTATTTTAACTCAAATCATTGTGTATTTAACTTGAATTTTCTACAATAGGCTCCATTTTTAACTATGGGTCATTTGTAACCCGGGCATTCCTAACTCAGGGACTACTTATAAACCACCCAGAGTTTTGTAGAATTGGGCAGTCTCTAAATCATACTACAAGCAAACAAACAAATTAAACAATTACTTTAAGAGACATGCATCAGTGTAATAACATTTCTGAAGGTCACCTTCCAAATATTACAAATATTTTTTGCTGTAGCGAGTTTAATAAATGATGAATGTATAAAAGAAAACATTTAAGCAATTAATCTGGATCTGAACTAAAAAAGTAAATCATAATACCTCCCAGCTCCTTTATGGGACTTTGGCTGGCCCTCCAGCTTCTTGTTTTACCACCTTGGAGTGGGTACAATCCAAATTTATCAGAATGGCTCTCCAGATAGCCAGTGGGTTTCAAATGCTTATCCATGGGTGGAGGCAGGCATGGTAAAAGTTGAGGCAAGAGCTTAACTTTTATTTTTGAGACTTAGCACCACTAATTCTCCAGGAAGACTATCAGTCTACCGGAATTAAAACAATTAGATCTAAACTCCTAAGTCTGGATTTCTCTGCTTCTTTGGTTCTCTAGATGGAATATGACCAGGCAAAACAAACCTTGAAGGATAAAGGAACCAAGCGCTAGGCAGATCTAGGGAGGGCCCTGGTCTTCCTGTCATCAGCAAATACTAGATACATAAACACTGCTGCTGGCTATCTCACCCAGCTAGAAATACCCAGCCTTCAGAAAGCTTTCTCCCTTGCCCATTGTCAGGCTGTCTCTGTCAGGCCTAGCCCAAGGAAATCCAGGAGACCATACAGAAATTATCCAGCAAGGTTTATTAGCTACAACCCATTTACAGGAATCTTCCCAGACTGGAGCCCAATTCCCAGGCTCAGCCAGTTCATACCGATGGTATTTCTCAGGGAGGTGCCAACCTCCTCCGCTTATCTCTTCCTCGCTCCTTCTGGAGATGAGAGCACATTCTTTACTCCCCTCCCACCATTCCAGTCCATGACAGTCTCCTCTGCAATTTTAGATGGCAAATATAAAAAATTAGCATTGGCTGAAAGGCTCTGCCCCTATAATTCTGGAGAAGTGGAGACCACAGAACATGTACTTCTTTGTTGCTCCTTTTCAAGTGATGTTTGAACCACATTTATCCTCCTCCTGATCAGCAGATGTCCTGATCACCCAGAGCCTGTGCCCAGATGAACTTCCATTTATTACAGCACATGTGGCTAGGTTTTGTGCAGCAGCATGTAAGACTTACTGGATCTTGACAGCCCAAAATGCATTTTATGTAATTTTAGATATTATCACATTTTTGTAACTTTAGATATTATCACATGTTATGTAATTTTAGATATTATCTCATTTATAGCCTACACATAGATTGCTTCTTTGGATTTCACTCATGCATCTGTTTTATAGATGTATTTTAATTTTGTCTTACATTTTTATTTACCAGTTTCTTAAGCTAGACTGTTTTATAGGTGCTTACAGATCACTTATGGACACATTTCTTGTACTGGTCTGAGACTGCAATAAAATGACTGAGATGAGAAACCATAATACCTTAAAGTGTAATAAAAGAAAAAAAAATCCCACCCCTACAGTAATAACAGTAAACAAAAAAGAAAGGGAAAAAATTAATTCCATCCTAACCCCTGGTCTAAACTTGGGTTTCAGTGCCCCTTATCTTCCCCCAACCCTGGGAAATTAAAAGAAGGAAAAAGGAAAAAAGCCACTATACTCATAGAGTGGTGGGGAGTGAAAAGAAAGAAAGAGAGAGAAAAGCAAACCTGTTATTCATCAGACAAGTGTAGAGCCTCTAAAAATTTCAAAGCAGCAGGCAGGCTGATAAATCTTTTAATCTCTTCTCCCAGGGAAAAACAAAAAATTGCAGAATAATGAAAAAATATGTTACATATTTTCTTTTGCCAAGCCTGCAAAAAATATTTTTTTTATCAAACCTATTATTTGAATAGGAAGGTCCAGATAAATCATTATTTTAATTCCATCATGTTTCAACTCAGTAACATGTCTTGAAAGCTGTAAAACATGGTCTTTGGTGCTAGACTTCAGAAATTTGACCATCACTGGAGCAGATCTCCATGAGAGACTGCATCTTGTTCTTAATCTATTAGTGTCTTGTATTTCAAGCTCAAGGGCAGTTGAAAAAGAGAAAATTTCCTGAGGACATTCTGCCATATAAATTAATAAAAGCTTTTACTTTTCTACATGTATAGATAAATTGAATATTTTAAAGATATTTCAGTGAGTTGCCCTTGGACTAACTCAGCTTGCTGGTTTGTGATAAATTTATCATGAGACTTTTCCTGTACTTCTAGAGCTGTACTTCTAGTTTCATGAGAATAAATAATAATAGTCTTCAATGACTCCAGTTTGTTCTAGAATTTAGCAACTTGAGATTTTGGTATTGAAGGGCATTATTTTGATACACAATTTTATATTCTATATATACACAATTTTATATTTTATATATATACAGTATATATATGCTTCACATAATGTATAACCATACCTGTAACAGTGCACTCTATTTTATTTCTAAAGGGTTAACTTGCTTTTGCTTTGTAAAGAGCACTGGTTTCTTCCCCCCATCTCTTTGCTGAATGCCCGATTGTCTTCGAATAAGCAATTAGCCGAGTACAAGCTGTTTGTTGTACCAAGTTTGCAACAGTTGTGGGGCCCTACATTCTAGAAAAAGATAAGAAAAATCTTGTATGCCATTCCCTTGGTAACCAGAAGAAAAAGTTACATTTAAGTTTACCTTCCTAAGAACCACCTTTCACTTGCTCAGACCGTCCCAAAAATCCCTTGTATGGGTATGAGGGGATGTACTATCTGATTACAGATTTAAATGTCTATAAAGCCTCTGATGTTTGTTTTGTGAGGTGTGATTTCATCAACATCTTTTGTTAATGTGTTGATTGGGGTCACCCAGCTGTGTCTTGATCAATATACATCTGTTATCTTAAAGAAGCCTCGTCTCAAGTCTCTTTATTTGGCTTTATTGAGACTTGGGAAATAAAAGTGCCATACAGTATATTGACTCAAATATACCATTTTCCATGCACATAAATCTGTTCTCTGTATCTGTTCACACTGATTATAGTTTAAGTATTATCTCAACACCCCTTATTTCTTCTTGCTGAGATAGAGAGGCCAATACATTTACATACAATAGAGTTACTGTTGCTCTAGCTGGCCCAGCAGAGTTGGGGAGCAGATACAGCCTCTCCTCTTTGATGGGATTTCAGGAGATTGCAAAAGTGCCTCCAAGCTTTCTTCTCTGTCAGCAGGAAGTCACTTGGGATTGCTGAGAGAGAACCATTTTATGAGGCATTTCTAGTCATTGAAATAACACTACATCTAAGTTGTCAAAGCAAATTGTAAAACTCATTCGCCATTCAATTACCTATATAAGTAAAATAATGGACGGGGTTGAAGCAAGGTGAAGGAATGCCTAAGCAGTCATTAGACAAGAAGACCTATTAAACCCAAAGGCCAATAAACAGCTTTTTTTTTTTTTTGGAGTCCTAGGAACTGAATTGGACAAACTTATATTAGCATGTGTTCAAGTAAACTATGCAGGGCATAGCATTAATAGCAACTGTAGGGGGAACATGAGTATTATGACAGGGAAGGATATTTAATTTTGATTACTTTCATGGCCTTACTAAGAATATTCTTGAAATATTTGACATATGTTTTTCCAAGTTATATTTTGCATATTATCAATAGTTAATTGTTACTGGTGAGTTCAATACTATTTTAGATTCTCAGATAGAAAACATCTACTTTTCAAAATTGGTAAATTTACAGGCATATATTCTGCAATTTAAATTAATAGATATTTGATGTGTTCTTGGGCACATCAACTTTGATTTAGACTTTTCAAAATCTCTTTTGTTCTGATTAATCTGTTGTGTCTTCTTCAGTTGGCCTAACTACAATTTCCATGTTCCAGTGATTCTTACACTGAAATTTAACATAAATTTAGATAGATAGTACCTGAATATTTAATTAATAAAAGATCTCTCTTTTCTGGAATATGTTCAGAAGAAAACTTGTCTTTTTTTTAAAAAATGAATGCATTTTACCAATAAGTTAATTGTTTGGGATGTTTATATAAAGCATTTATTCATGGATCCACAATCATCTTTGCCTCTGCAAAGATTTCAGTCTAGTACAGTTGGAAAGGATGTTAAAGATTCACTTTTGTCTTGTGCCAGAAATCCTATAGATGAATCATATAAAGCATTTCTGGGAACCAAGCTTAAGTTGGAGTGATTACACTCAGAACAATGTGAATATTCTCTGAAAGCTAGAAAGTTATTGACTCACCAGTTGAGAAAACAAAAATCATTTCTGGAATTCAGGCAAATAATGTTCAGTTACATATTAAAACAGAATCTATTACTTACCAGTTTTTAAATTTTATTTGTATACTCAATTACATAAACTGGAGACATCTGCAACTGAACAGCAAATTACCAATTTATTGGGAAATATTAAAATGGAAGATATCTCTTGAGAATATAAAAATAAAGTGGGACAACCACTGTCACTATTACAGAGATAATCCAATCTATGAAACTTGGGAAAGTCCCCAGCGTTTTCACCTGAATGGTACAGAAGTATATAGATTTATTGGCACCTACATTATAAGAGCTTTATAATAAGTCATTTAATCTTACATTCTCTCCTTTGTTCTATAAGGTCCATATTACAGTAATATAAAAGCCAGAGAAATACTCTATAATACTCTACTCTATAATACTCTGAAAACTATAGGCCAGCATTGCTGCTTAATATGTATGCCAACATTTTAACTGCAGTAAATTAGGAGATTATAGAATCTGTAATTGACCTATCTCAAATAAACAAGCATCTCAGAATCTTCATTTTGATATTTTGTACATGGTGGCAGATAAATTAGAATAAATTGTTTTAATTTTGTTACATGCTGACAAGGCCTTTGATATGGTTCAGATTAGGTTTACGAAGTGTGTTTTAAGATGATATAGGTTTCCTCCATTTTCTGTAAATTGGATTACAGTTCAGTATCTTGATCCTGTGGCCTGAGTTATTACAAATGGATTTGTTTCTCAACCTCTTAAGTTATATAATCATTTTTAAACTTGGTTCTTGAACCTTCAGCTCTTTTTATTAGTCTCAAGATGTTGAAAATGTTTAGCACTAGACACTGAATAAAAACTGTGTCTACTTGCTGATGATCTTATAACTATTTTGGATAACTATCTCGTTACTAGTAAAGCTTATTGAAGTTGTGCAACAATATAGTTTATTGTCTGGTTACACTATCAATTGGAAAATGTATAATCTACTCTCTTAGGGATCAAAAATATCTATAAACTACTATAAGAAACTAAGCTTAACAATTTGTACAAACTCCATAAAAATACATGGCTTTAGACTTTTTTCAAAATATATCATAATATATTAAATATGTTTAAATGCATAGATATGATTTCAGTAGATAAAAATCGGGGTTAAACTTCCAGTGAATCTCCTGAGCAAGATTAACCAAATCAAAATGAATATTTCATCTAGACTAATGTATATTTTCAGTGGGATTCCAATGTTAATTTCCATAGATACTTTACACATATAAATTACTGAGAACATTTTTATGGCAGACCAGGACCCCATACATTTATCTGGCCAAAATGAGGTTACAGTATGATGATGGTGGCCATAATTAACCAGATTTTCAATATTACCCCTGGGCCTTTATGTTAATCTTTATTTCTGTGGAATGAGAGTTTCTCTGAATAATGCCCTCTTTGGGTTCAGTTAGAGCATGACCCTTTTGAAATTCTGGCAAGTTTTAGGATCAAGGTATAGTAAACAGGGACTTTATTTTCTAGCTTTGAAAGCCGCTAAACACATTAGTTATTAACAGGTAAGCAGCTGGATTTTGGCCTAGAATCATGTGAGAAACTGTGAAATAATCCATTTTTTGAAGATAGTAGGGAAGACGTTTTATTGGAAAGCCTGGACTAAACAAGGGATAAATACCTTAACTAAGTTGATTTATAATGGCTGTTTTAAAGACTTTGAGATACTATGTTCTGACTATGCTTTACCCATAGCATCTGCTTGGCAATATATACAGTTGAAACATGTACTGACAAAACAATGTAGTCCAGGTGCCTTAGCAGCTTCAGAGGTACCAGAATTCCTGAGAGACACTGCATTTGAAGTGAAACCAGCCATTCAATTTTTTATGGAACTAAAAAACAGAAGGGAAATTAGCACTAGTAATATACATAAAATGTGGAATCAGGAATTGGAATATCCAGTTTTCAAAAACCAATGGGTTCAAGTCTTAAGAAATGTAAAGCATACTTCTTATGACGTGAGACTATGACGTTAATTCATTAGAAAATAGGGTTTCCTGTTTGCTGGATTCCCCATAGAATGTTTTAAAATGGTTGGTTATCAGATTTTTTTTTGTGCTGGCATTGTAAGAAATGTGAGGGAAAGCCAGTTTGGTCTAGTCATTAAGGTACCAGGCTAAAAACCAGGAGACTGTGAGTTCTAGTTCCGCCTTTGGCATGAAAGCTGGCTGGCTGACTTTGGGCCAGTTACTCTCTCTTAGCCCATGACATCAGGCTCAGGCAACAAGCTGGATGGTAAATTCCTGTTGCAACCAATGGATCAACATTTGGTTGATCCGGAAAAAAAAGCAGACCCTGCACCTGTGGGAAAAGTGCTAGGAAGAAAAAAAAAATGTAAGAAATGTGAGGGTTCTGTAACTCATATGATTTCATCTTGTCCAGCCATCGCTCCTTTTTGGTTTCAAGTTGTAGGATATATTAGTTCTGGGAAAATATGTAATAGTTAAAGATATAAATGTGATGTTGAATTATACTCCTAAAATATGGATTTTGTCATTCTATGAAAACCTTTGGCTTTATTGAACTTAAGATTTGGGGGAAAAGATAAAATATATGTAAATAGGAAAAAACTTATCCTTTCAATGTTAAGGAGTGTATTCAAGATATGTTTTTGTTATCAATTCTGAAAAGTATTTATATTCTAAAATGAGAAACTGGAGCAATATTTTCATATATTGTTTGGATGTATTGATAAGTTGAAGGATTGAATTTATTTTACATCGATACTTATTTTTTCCTTTTTTAATAGTTTCTTTTTTTTTCTTTTTTCTTTTTCTTATATATACACATAGGGAGTTTTTTATTATACAATTTTTGGTGTATTTTTGTTGTGATTTGTTATATTTCACCAATAAAAAAAATTAAAAAATAAAACCCTTTAGTTGATTGAGCTTTTGGGGGCTTAAATATAACAGATTAGATATATTTCCTCTCACTGTTATATCACTTAGAAATTGTGGTAATTTCAAAATTTCAAATTATATATTGATCCTTTTTTTCAAACCAGATTGACAAAATGGGCAACCCACACCTTGTCACTGATTTTTAAAAACCTGTTATATGGAAGATTTGGCTGAATGTTGGGATTCTGATGCTGATGAGTTTTTATCATTTCCTATGTTAAAGGATATTTGTCTGGCCACCCACTGGCAGTATTTACCACTACAACATTTATTTACATCTTGATTTGGACCAATGGCATTTCAGCTTCAGAGACACCTACATTATTAGAAATAATCACAATGAGACAAAAAAAGCCTATAATTAGTCTTTATAAATACTTGTTATTGATAAAGGTTTCATATATAAATTTCATATGCAAATTTTAAAGACTAAATGGAATGAGAAATTGGAGATTCCCCCAATGGAAAATTGTCTTAGTATCAGTATCAAAAAAATCAGTAGATTTCAGATTGCTTATTCAACAAAAAATATTTCAGACTTACTGGACCCCTTTTGTGTAGAAAAGGAATGAGAAAATCATTGGGTTGTTGAAGTGCAATGAGAATAGTGCTTCATTAAAACATGCTTTTGCAATATCCTAAAGCTATTATATACAAATCATGTATATTAATTTGATTTTAATACAAGCTTTAATATCTTCAGATATCCATATTCTTTTGGACTACATATCTATTACATGGAAATTGACAGTTAAACAATGGATTCTCCATGCCCTTCTTCTTACTAAGAGATTTGTTCTTCAAAAATAAATTTATGGACCTAGTTACTTAGTGAATTGAAGATCTGATGTTACCTGTGACCTATGAATGAGTTATTCACAGATGTGCATTGTGTATGGACAATGTGTATGAGAAGCCCTTACTTATACAATTTTTGTTATCACATTGTCTTCTTTTTCTTTCTTTTTCTTTTTTGGTTCTCTTTTATGTGTTGTTGTTGTTGATGTTGATGTTGTTGTTCTAAGCCAGTTTGGTGTAGTGGTCAAAGCACCAGGCTAGAAACCAGGAGACCATGAGTTCTAGTTCCACCTTGGGCATGAAGCCAACTGGGTGACCTTGGGCCAGTCTCAGCCCTAGGAAGAAGAAGGCAACGGCAAATCACTTCCAAAAAACCTTGCCAAGAAAACTGCAGGGCAGTCATCAGGAGTCAGACTGACTTGAAGGCACACTCACACACACACATGTTGTTTTATTAAATAAAGGCAATTTTTGTTTTTTAAAAAAAGTCCCTTCACTTTCTTCTCTAATAAGAAAACAAGGCGGAAAGTGTAGTTTGGGTCCTTTTCAGGCAGGAAAACAAACATTGAATGTATGTTGCAAATCACAGTGATGTATCGTCCATTGTCTATGTTGCTTGCAGCCTTCCCCACCAATTCTTCTCACCACACTTCTACACAAAATTTCTCTGTTGCTTGCTGTAGTTGGGAGCCCCAATAAGCTGCCTCTCTGAGTGAGAATTACCCTGGACTGATAGAAGCAAAGGGGGCAGGGAGAGAAAATGGAGGGAGAATGTCCCTTTCTTAACGTCCCACCTGAACTCCCTTGCCAACTCCTGTTTGTTCTCTCTTAGTGACAGTGGTCTTTCCCATTTGAAGTACAGGGAATTTCTACTTTAAATTGCCTTAATCCTAGGGTTTGTGGGGCTAGGTATCCACTTTTTCTCAGCTTCCTACTTGCTATTGTGCCTGCTCCTGCCAAGGTTTCTTAAACAAGTCATTTATTATCAATACTAGCAATATTTGGTTTTTTGAAAAACAAACCACTGATCCTTGAGAAGTTCAAAATCAGAGTATTAGATCTGTGATGTTTTAACATCCAGAATGAATCAAATTCAAAGGCAGAAGATCAAGCAAATTCCAATGATGAATAATGTATCCTATTGATAGTCTGCTTGTTTCAATGAAAAACCTTTAAAAAAAAATAGTAGGGATTTCAGCTTGCCTGAAACAGTATTACTGTACGCTTTACGTTTAAGAAAAACATTTTGTTCTTTTCCCACTGAGCTACATAGTGTGGAAGGATTCAGTGTTTGGCTGATTGCCAGATCTGAAAACGAATACTTTGATAGTATCTAGCATTGCAGTATTAGTTTAAATTTAATCATATAGCATACAAGCCACTAACTCTAATACCTAGTTCAAAATAACTTAAGTTTTGGAATGACATTATTGCTCAAACTAGTAATCTGTCTTCCTCTCCTTATTCCATGGCTCAGTCTCCATCAGCCATAGATTAATTTTAGGTAATCTTTCTAACTGCCAATTTCTTATACTGTGCTCTTTTTAATTACTCTTGAACTAAGCAAGAGTTGTCCCTATCTGAAACTTTCTGAACATCCTGGAAGCTCACAAGGCTTGAGAAATATTGTTGTAGATTTGGAAGGAGCCATTTAGACATTATCCAAGTCACTGTTCAGCATGAGAATCAGTGTTTTGAACTTTCCAAACGTATTTTTGTCTACAGGTAGTTCTCATTTAATGACCACAACTGGGACCTGCAGCTCCATCACTAAGTGACACAGTTGCTAAGCAAAACATCACATGACTGCAACAGACTTATGACATCACTTCCCATGCAGTTGTTAAGCAAGTCATCACAGATCGTTAAGCATCACATGACAGCAACTTGCAACTTACTGCTGGCTTCTCCATTGACTTTGCTTGTTGGAAGCTGGCTGTGAAGCTCGCAAATGGCAATAATGTGATTGCAGGATGCTGCGACTGTCATAAATCTGCACTAATTGCGAAGTCCCTGAATCACAATCATGCGACTGCAGAGACACTGCAACGGCTGTAAGTTCAAGGACCGGTTGTAAAGCTCCCTTTCCAGTGCCATTGTAAGTTCAAACAGTCACTAAACAGAGCAGCCATTAACCAAGGACTATCTGTATTCAGAAAGCATTCCCCAACCTGATATCCTGTGGACATTTGGGAAATAGAAGCAGAATAACTTGGGTACAGGCCAGGTTGGAAGAATGGTGACATAAAGAATCTTCTAGTATGTAGAAAATACTACATTGTTTTATAGCTAATTTACTTCCAAACAGATGGAACTCAAACAGTATGTTAGACTGCTCCTGGTCCTTTGCATTAGCTAGTTGTATTCTTTGGAAGCTAATACGCTTTTGGAAAATTAAGATTAAAGGTCTTCTTTGATTTTTCTCAACAAATATGCTGAACTACTGTAAGAAACCAGTCTTTATTAAAACAGTTTTCATTTACTATGGGTAATATTAATAATTTAAGTGGGCTAGTTAAAGGTATTCAGGCCCTAAGCCATACAAGGTTTTACAGGTAACAAGCAGCACTTTGAATTGCACACCAAGCCAATACAGCTGCCATAGTATCAGTGTTGCACAGGCAAATTTAGGTGTACCCATAACTGCTTGGGCTGCCACATAGTGAACCAGATAAAACTTCAGACTGGTATTCAAGGGCAACCCCATGTACAGTGAGTTGCAGTAATCCAGATGTAAGACGAGGTTATGAGTAATCATGAGTAAAGCTTCCTGTTCCAGGAACAGCTGCAGCTGGCACATAGGCTGCAACACAGAATGTGTTCAACACAGGCTGTCTTGGTCATAGCTTCTACCTGCTGTTCAAGCAGGTGATATGAATCCAAGAGGACCTCCAGATTATGAACCAGCTCACTCCTGGGAAGTGCAGATGTGATGGGATGTATCTACGAGGAGGAGAGTGGGAGATCAAGGCTATCAAGAGGGAGGGGGTGCATTCCAGGAGGAAAAAGGAGACAAGAGACAATACAGTCCACGGGGGGAGTGTGGGAAATGACAGAGATTCAGGATAGCTACTCCCTAGAATCTCCCAGGGTATATCTACTAGTTTGCTGTAGTATAGATTTAGTTTGGCAAGATTCTGTCTATAAGGTATAAGCAAATAAAGGAACTTTACTCGACTGGACTGTTTCACCATTATTCTTGGGCTGGGCCTGACAGCACCCCTGTCCAGAACTGAAGATGGACTGTCTCCAGAATCAGTTGCTGGGATGGAGCAAGACCCATCCAGACCCAAACAACCTCCAGACATTGAGTCAGGACTGCTATTGCATTTCTTGTCCAGCCCAGAGTGGAGATATATATCCACACATTCATGATACCTCGCTCCATATTGGCACATGACATTTCCCAGTGGCTTTATGTACATGTTAAACAGCAGGGGGGAATGGCTGACTCCTGCAGCATCTCATAACAGAATGCCTAAGAGCTCAACCTCTTCCCTCCCCCCACCAACTGGAACTAGGTGCTTAGGAAGGAGGAGAACCATCACAGAATAGTCACCCCCATCCCAAAGGACACCACATTCAATAATATCAAATGAAGCTGAAAGACCCAGCATGACCAGAATAGCCCAACTCTCCCTCTCCTAGTCCTGCCAAAGGTCATCAAGGCATACAAGGTGCCAGCTGGTTGTTGAGAAGGTGGAGAGGATGAAGTTGCAAATAATCATGGGTAAAATGGATTATATGGACTCTTTAGAGTCAAGATTCAGACCTGGCTATGGGATGAAAACTGCACACTTGCTCTTGTGGATGACCTTTGGCAGGGAGAGGCTGCTCAGGAACAATTCTGTCAAGCACTGCTGCCATGCCTGTATTTCAAGTCAATTAACCACGCAGCAAAACTGTCTGCCAAGGCTTCAGGAAAATCCTCAAGTGCTCTTTGGAAACCCAGGGAATCATTAGACAGCTGTGGCAGGCCAGTTGACTGCAGAGGCTTGTGGCACTGGCTAATCCCATGGAAGCATCTGACCATTGTAAGGTTTACCCTGTTCGTCTCAGAGAAACTCTTGTGACACGTGTGTTCAGCAAAGAAGTTTACTCAAGCATAACGTAAGTAAGTACAGACAAAGCCAGGGTTGGCTTGGCATAGCTTACATGGTATTTTATAGCTTCCCCGTTCCCGCACTTTACCCGTTGCTTAGTTACAGATTACCCACAGTAATCCCTCCTCACCCAAATGGCAGATTCAGTCTGGTGCTTTTGTCTTTCTGATTGCAGTCTATGGGTTGTGCTGTTATTGCCTTTGTTGGGTTTGCCTGTTTGCGTGCAAAGCCGGAGTCATTGATTGCTTTTCTTTCGAGCCTCTGGGCTTTCCTTTGTTTTCAGTGCCCGAGGGGAAACCGCGCTGATACAAAGTATCCGCTTGCGGTTTGAGCCACCTGTCAGTAATCAGCTCGCGGTTTCACTTCCCCATTTTCTCTGCTCGTGCCTGGGCGGTGTAATTGACTTAGGCGAAGCTGAGCGGTGCCTTTGCCGTGCCGTGCCGTGCAGGCTGAATCTGACAACCATGACAAGGCACTGATGGAAACACACCCCACCATGAGATTATATCTCAGATGTTCTGAGACAAAAAACAGGTCTAATGTACAAGCTTTTATGTGGGTCAGGCCCACAATCACCTGGGACAAGCCCATGGTTGTCATGATGGACATGAACACATATGTTGTCTCCAACCAAATAAATTGCAGTCTTCCAAACCAAAAGTCTAGGGTACTCTAGTATTAACCCTGCAAATTTACATACATACATACATATGATTTCTATGGCTACCTATCTCACAGCAGTGATTCTGGGCAGCAGTAAGTTTGAGCATATCAGGCAAGGATTAATGTGTGCAGAGAGAAATAAAGACCCTGCCTTTCATCGCAGAACCATTTCTCCAGATTCTACAACCTCCCTGTCTTCCCAGATTTCCACTGAATCCCAAGAGAAGAATTCATGTCACACATCTTTTTCTCAAGAGGTTTCCTAGAGAAATTTTTTTTTCAGAAAAATCAGATGCTACACTTGACCTTATCCAATGCTAAAACTCAGAAAAAGGATCCTCAATGTGGAAGCACAGAGTATTGTAAATTACCCCTGAGGACAGTACTAGGAAATCATATGAACCCCTTCAAACCAGCAAGATATCTAAACCAGCTAATGATTGCCAAATATTAAGAAGCTTTTTCATTGCTCCAATATAAAACTTTTCCATCAGCAATTCTCAAAGGCAGATACAGGAAGGTCCCCTCTGCAAAAAGATTCTGCCCATGTGGTGCAGGGGCCATTGAATGTTTGGTCCACACATTATAATTTCTTTAGAAATCTTAGAAGCTCTTTACTGGAAACTTATTTAAGCTATTCCCTGGCCACCCCAATTAATTTTATGTTTGATATCTCCTATTAGAGAAAGATCCCAAAATAACATACATGGTTGCTAAATCTGCATTACTAACATTTAAACTATGGGCTCATTTAATTACAACACAGATAGGGAAAGATAAAAAATACGACAATATTATGTTTTCTTCTGCTACTGCTCTCTTTCTTACTCTAAACAGTTAAAGATCTGATTTATTACAATAAAAGTTATATCCATGTATATGTAAATGCCCAAGTCAGTCGGGCATTTACATTCAAACATAAGCTGAACATGAGCCAACAGCATGATGCACCTGCAAAAAAAAGCAAATGCAGTCCTAAGTCAAGATCAAGAGAAGTTATTGTTCTCTTTAGCCTGCATCCAGTTCTAGGCACCATATTTCATGAAGAACCTAGACAAATTGATGTCTAGAGAAGAGTAACCCATCTAGGTTTGGGGCTTGAAAGAAAAACCTACACAGAAGGTTGAAAGCATTGGTCATGTTTGGCCTGGAGAAGACTGAAGGGAAACATTATAGCTGTCTTCAAGTATCTATTGTGTAGAAGACAGGGCAAAATTGATCAGAGTTTTTCTAGCAGACAGGATATGAAGCATTGGATTTAAATCACAAGGAATTAGTTATTTACACACTGAAAGTGTTTAAACAAAGTGTTTAAACAAAGGTTAGATGACCATTCATTAGGAATGATGTATTAGGCTAGAGTCCTACATTGGGCAGGGCATTGAATCTCCAAAGTCCCTTACATTCTATGATTCTATGAGAAACCATCTAACCAAGGAGAATATTAGGGTGGTGTTTTCCAAAAGCAAACTGTAGATCTTTCGAAAGGGTATGAAATACCAGTGATGGGACACTTTAATTACTTCAACTTGTGTTGGGAAGAAAACTTTGCCCAACATAGTCCTTCCAGGAAATTCCTGACTTGTGCATCAGCTGCTCTTGAGTTGATAATAACTAACAGGGAAGACCTGGTCAAGGAAGTGGAACTAGCTGGAACTTTGGGAGAAAGTGACCACATAATGCTGGAGCTCTTGATTTTAAGAGCAGATAAAACTAGTAAAATAATACATATCTTGGCCTTTAAGAAATGGGATTTCAAAAACTATTATTCAAAAAACATTAAGTAGGATTCCAGGCAGGAGAATTTAATGAGAAAAGTTGCTCACGTCAGATATTTGTTTCTTTAAAAACGAAACTTCTAAAATCACAATATCAACGATGCAAAATAGCGGAAGCAGCAAAAGAAGCCAATCTGACCACACAAAAAAACTGAAAATAAAACAAAAAGAGAGCGATATAAGATATGGACAGGGAGACGATTCACTAAGTACAAGGATGCAGACATAACCCTGCTGGGAATATATATTCTTGGCATACATGCCTAGCATTATTTGCTCCTCCCTCCCAGGAACACACACACACACACACACACACACACACACACAAAAGCAGGACTGGAAGGGGGGATTTTGCACAAATAGGTTGATAAAGTAAAACATTGGTACCTAACCCTCAATGTACAAAAAATGCTTATAATAATACCAATTTATGAGATCTTCCTGCTCTTAAAATGTTACAGGGAGTGAAAATGCGTAGCTAAACATGGCTAATCTCAAAACTATTTAAGTTCAATATTAGGAGGGGAGGATACAGAAATCCTAGGGCTGTAGACTAGATTGGGAAATAAAACTTAGACATCCTGAAAGACAACAATGACAAATCACTTCTATATTTTTGCTAAGAAACATAGACATGGACATGTAGTCTTCAAGAATTAGCATCAGTTCAGGGAAGAACTTATTCTTAAAATGCACAGAACTCACATATTCCAGAAACATATTATTACTATTATTATTAAATGACGATTTTCACTATTTAGAAACTACTCTGTAAACTGCCTGTTTACAGAGTGATTTCTGTAATATGTTAATGTTGGTGGTTTAAGATTGTTAACCCATAAATTTTAGAGGACTGTTGGAGTGCATCATTTTTTTCTCACTGTTATCATTTTTCCAGAACATAAGAGAACTCATGGTGGTAAAAGCAACTTGAAATGGGTGTATCCATTCATTTGTGTGTTGGAATGTTACCTCAGAATTGCAGAGGTAACGTCAGAAAAGCTAAAGTTCAGAATGAGTTGAAGGATGTTAAGAACAACAGAAGGGGCTCCTTCAGATCTTTTTTTAATAGAAAAGAAAAATCAACTGCTTTAGTGAAGCTGGCAAAGGGATAACAAATAACAAAGAAAAGACAAAAATGCTTAATCGTTATTTTGGCTAAAACTTCTCTAAATACAGAGTGTTCAATAGGCAATTTTGAAGAGCAGTTTGAAGGAACTTGAACTTGATCAAGGCATAGTCAAACAATATATTGAATGAGTTCTAAATCTCCACAACCAAATTAATGTCACCTTATATAGACGAAACTTGCTGATGATCTGGCTAAACCTTTACGTGTCAAGTTTGAAAAATCCTGGAGAATAGATAAAGTGCCAGATGACTGGAGGAGGACAAATTTTGTCCCTCTCTTCAAACACAAGGAAAAGAAGGATTCTGGGAATTTCAGATGAATCAGATTAATACTGTAATCTGAAACATTTATACCACATTTGTAAAGTGATCAATTTCTTGAAAACCACGCTCAAATTCTCATCCAGCTGAGTGAGGTACCGGATGAGATTGGTTGGATTGCTGGATTTGGTGCTGGGTCAATACTCATCAACATTTTCATTAATGATTTGGTTGAAAATATTATCAAATTGGAGATACACAAAACTGGGTAGGATGGTATATATTTCAGAAGATAGAAACAAAATTTAAAATGATCTTGACAGTAGAGGAATGAAAATAGATGTAAACTGAGTCACATTCTTCACATAGGAAAAAGAAACCAAATGCATGGGTATAGAGTGGTAGTTATCTGACTTGGTAATGTGCAAAAGATCTCAGAATTTTCTTTGATTATAATGTAAATATAAATCTGCAATGTGACATGGCTGAAAAAAAGCAACTTTAGACTACATCAGTAAAAGTATAGTTTCCAAATAATAGTAAACACAATGCATCTGGTTTATTAACCTGCATTGCTCAGATCACCACTGTGTGCCCAGTTCTATATATTGCACTTGTGCTGTCATCCCAGAACAGGTAAAGATATATGAGAGTTTGTGTAGAAATAGCAGGGTTTATTAACTTGGGGTAGAAAGCTCTGAAGGGTTGAGTTCCTAATTAAGTTTCCAAAGGTATCACATAAAACATTTTGACATGGAGGACCCAGACCTGATTATAAACATCTTTCATGACTAAATGTTAACAGTGAGGTTGCTTAGAAGCTGGAAGAGAATTATTGAATTTAATATCTATCCAGCTCTCTCAGAGAAATATACTTTCCCCAGCATTATTTGTATTGCTTCTATATAAACTGGAAAAATGACAGCATTAATGAGCAAGTCTCTTATGATGAAACCCCTATGGACTATAGTTTTGGGATGACTTTTTGCTTCTTATAATAATGAAGGCAAATACCAGGAATTAGGAATATTTAACATATGGGAGAATGAATTCAAAAAACTAGGTGAGAACTGAGAATTTAAAATAGGCAAATTAAAATGTTTCAAATTAATCTATATTTGGAAGGGATGGAAGGCTGATTTGTAACCAACGCTGTTTTACCTGCAGAGACTTTTATTATCTCTAGCTCTTCCTACTAGCTGAACCATGTATAGAGTTGGACAAACAGTAAAACCCAGACTATGGATGATGCTCCAAGAAGACACAATCAAAATTATATTTTAAATATATATTTTGTAGAGGGAGGGGGGAAGGGAAGGGAAGGGAAGGGAAGGGAAGGGAAGAGAAGAGAAGAGAAGAGAAGAGAAGAGAAGAGAAGAGAAGAGAAGAGAAGAGAAGAGAAGAGAAGAGAAGAGAAGAGAAGAGAAGAGAAGAGAAGAGATTTAGTACAGGAATATACTCATAATCTTCTTTTCTGGATACAGTACAGGAGAGTATGCTACATATATAAATGACTGGAGGTATAATTCAATCAATGTGCATAGGGTTCAACAAGGATTGGGCTTTTCCTCATAGCTAAATGTCATGCACTAGTTCATCTTTGAGCTGCCAGAAAACTATACCTACATAAAATTATAGGGCAAGTGTGCTTGGGTGGAGCCTGATATATGACACTGTCACACAATCAATATTGCTGGGGCTGCTACCTGCCCAAAATGTCTACTAACCAAAAACATTGCCATTCATTGGCTCATTTAAAATTCATCTGTTTAATATTTGGGCAAGGCATAGCCTGCAAAACTGCTTATCCTTTGATTGTTGGCTAGGGAATATATGCCCTCATTTTCAGAGGTAAATATATTAAATCTGGTAATCAAGGGGACGGGTCACTTGTCCTATTCTTTCATTTGAATCCATAGCTGTGATTATGTAGGCCTTTGGGTAAAGCATCATTTGATTGGCAATATCTCTTTCCAAAGTATTCTAGAACTCCCTGTCCTCACTTGTCCACCACAAGGGAAGTTATCAGAAAGCTATATTGTAAGATAAGTTAAAGGCAAGAGAATAAAGGGTTAAAAACCTGCACTGGATTAGAAACCTAAAAAGTAGGTTTTGCCTTAGACATGAAAGCTGGCTAGGTGACTTTGGGCCAGTCATTCTCTTTTAGCCCACGACATCAGTCACAACCAATGGATCAACATTCAGTTGATCTGAAAAAATAAAAGCGGACCCTGCACCTGCAGGAAAAACACTAGGAAGAAAAAAAATCTGAATGTAGAAGATGGGACAGAGTTGTTCTAGAAGACCACACAAGAAACAATGGTAAGGAAGTAATGACAAGGAAGTAAATTTTGGTAGGACATCTGGAAAAAAATGGCTTATTCTATGATCTGTCCAACAAGGGAGCACAGATTGCTGCAAGAAGTGGTGGATTTAGAGATGTTTAAAGAGAGTTTAATGAATTGCCACCTGGTGGGGGATGCTGTAGTAGACTGGGGACTGGATTAGATGATCTTAGAGATCCCTTCCAACATTTACATTTTATGACCCTATGAAAAGATGATATATCTTCCATGAGAATCACATTTTTCTAACTATTCTGCCAAGCTTCCATATTTCTGAGCGCTGAAAACTGGTTAGAATGATTCACTTGGGAACTGACATTCTAGGAATTCTAATCAGATCTGGATGGCTTCTGAGTGTTACCGGGTTAATACATAAAACAATATTGAAAAGTTACAGTTCTTAAATATTATTCTCATTTGCCATGAATAATCTCCACTGCTTCTGGCATCAATACTATTTTAAAAATGGTCCATTCTGTTCTATTTTGTCTTTTAGAAATCTAATATAGGTTTCATAGATGCATTTAAAAAAAAACCTGTCAGTGTCTTCATGTGTTTTATTAAAAACAGAAACTGTTAACATTCATTTTTAAAGTAGGAGGAAAGGACTGACCTTTTCTCTCTCAACCCACTGAAATGATTGTATTTGTGTAAAAGCTTCCAGGGGAAATTGCAAAAGTCTTAAATTGGGTTTTGCTTCTTCCAACTTCCACTTTTCCTCACTCACTAATCAAATTTTTTCCAAACAGCATTGACAGTTCCACTCCCATAAGCTACACTAAATTCAGTAAGATTTACTCCAAAGAAAGTTTGTGCACAATTACAGTTTTACTAGTTTTTAAATATTAAAAACTAGTAAAACCCACACCCCCCACCAACACTGGCAGGGCATGCCACAGCACATAAATAGAGAGCAAACCCCATCCCATTCTAGCACTGAAGATGTTACCTAGCCAGGTAATGAAACGTTTGCAAGAAAACAGCCAGGCTCAGAGAACCCCAGGGACTCCACAATTCAACCCTGAGCTACACATATTTGCTTCTATTGGTAATATTTTACACTCTGAGAAAGCTTCCTTCTGGAATGAGAATATTCTTAAGTGGAATGCAAAATGGTAAGCTTTTTTGAATAGCTTTAATTCTGTTGAATAGTGAAAGCCCTCGTATTTTTTGTCAATTCAGTCTGCAGAGAAATCTAAGCAATCTTTCTCAAAGGTTTTCCAGTGAATCATAACATACCTGATGTTTATAAGAAAAAAATTGGACCTCTTTTAGGGTAGTAACTCAGGGAAACAGGAACACTGCAAGTAAAGCACTACCTCCCAGCAATAATGTTGTTTTCAATAATGGCTCTGGACTCCAAATAATGGCTCTGGACCCCAAAATTCTAAAATTTTCATATAAAATAAAAAATATGAGTGATTGCAACCCAGTGCTTTATTTAGGAAGCTCCACACATGGGAGACATTTTGTGAGAGCATCAAGAGCATGCATTTAAAGTTCCATATGTGTTCACTAGTCCTAAAAGGTTGGGGATGCCTATAGTAACTCTTCCATACACAGAACAAAAAAGAGTGAAAAATTCAACAAAATATCAACAAGTTTCAATTGGTTTTCTGCCCCCTAGTGAAACAGACTGACTTTTCATTGAGTGCTTTAAGAAGCCTTATTTTAGCAACATTCCCACATTCCATAGCACAATCATAATCTGAGGACCTCACTTCAGGTTCTCATTCCCAACCCCCCCATGATTCAACTTAAAGCCCTTGTAATCAATTTCCAAACACAGAATTAACTACTCTGAACAAGGCAGCCTGCCGACAGCCTGCCAAACCAATAGGGAAAAGAAATGGTGTTTTTCCTTCTTTATCAACATGGTGTAACACAAACTTGAGTTCATACCTGTGCTTGGTCAGATTCACTTTGGGATCTTCTGGCTGCTAGGTATTGTTTCCGGCACTTCATCTCCTGAAGCTTCTCAGAAGGCCAAGCCAGGTCCTAGGAATAGTGAACAGAAAGAGGCTCCTTGGGACAATTCTCAGGGCCCAGACTGCCTCCTATAGTGACAGGCTAACCAAGCAATCAGTGAAACTGCTTGTCATTTTGCTAAGAAATAACCCTCTGAAAATCCTCAGGATCCATTAGGCGCTTGGGCAACCCCTCAGAACAGGTTCTACTTTGTGGAGATCATGGATAATAGTTCACCTCAGTTGTAGCAGGAAGTGATCTAACCAGGAGTTGTCTTGCTATAATGGCCTTAATATTCAGATCACCACACATCCTGAGGTGAACACCAAGACTAATATATGATCATCTGCCTGTGTTGGGCCAGAGCTTTCTTGGATCAAGCCCACAGTTCTCATGGAGGACATGAACTGTAAACCTTTCCCACACCCAAAAGGTGAAGGGACTCCAGTATTTGCCTGGAGACCAAATTAAGGAGCCCAAAGAAGAAACCAACTGGGCAGCAGCATGGCTGGTACCCAGCCTTCCAGGTACTAGCCAGAAGGATACCCAGCTTGTCCCTACATGCAAGCATTCATGCCCAGCCACATCAGGAGTGATCACAAACAGGTTGCCTCTTAATTAATTAATTAATGTCACCATCCCTCTCCATCCTGGAGCCTATAGCTGCTGCAGAACCCCAAACTCATCTGCAGATCTGCACAAGAAGGGGTATCATCGATACACGCGTGCTCATCTAATTTCTGAGTTGTGAATGAATGTAGTCTTATTGTGAAGAGACCTGGCAATAGTTACCAAATAATTAGTTACAAAATAGCAACCCATACTAAATATGGTATTTGAAATAAAGATTCTATCACTAATGGAACAAGTTAGATTAAAACTGTTTTTACAAGTAGATGACTATAATAATATTGTAGCAATCATCCCCTAATTTTGTTTCATCAATGAAAAGCCCCTAATCTTATTAGTTCATTTGTAGCCCTAGAACTGCATGTTGTCCTGAACCTAATTTCATATATCCTTGTCATTTAGTCACTTGAACATTCTGGCAGAATGAATCAATTTCTTCTCTAGCACTTTGCTGTGTCAGAGGAAAAGACAGAAAGAGTGAAAATAGGTTGTGGTGCAGAGAAAGAAATAAAGAAAAGAAAAAGAGAGAAAATTATGTCTGAAGGAAAGGATTTATACTTCCATCAGCTTTGGCTCTGGTCCAGGCCATGGTTTACTTTAACTTCATTTACTACTTGTATTTGATGTATCCCCCAAAAGATTACTCCTGCAGTAATGTAGCCCCAACAGCAAAATGACTGCCCACCCTGAAATTAAAACCAGAGACCAAAAAAAGTTGGGTTATAGAAGGAAGAACTAAAAATTAACAATATAAAATCTAATTAAGGCTCTTATCTCATCCAAAGTTCTAAATTGGAAATAACTAAAGAACAATCAAGTTAACAATCAACCATCCCTCAAGAATTTTTTAAAAAAATCATTAATAACAAAAATATTCAAAGAGAGAGAAAGCACCAACCATCTGTTCTGAAGCCAGTAATACCCATGAATATACCATGATCCTTAGTGATGATAAATTTCTACGAATGCTTGGTGCAGGCAGTATTATTGTAGAGGAACTGAAGTACCATCCCATCTGTTTAGCAGTGTTATATAACAAAGATTTTAGATGCCTATTTAGATGCTGTTGGTCATGAAGAACTGCAGTCAGGTTCCAACACCAGTTATTACATCAGTAAATGCTCAAATAAAAAATCAAGCAGATGTGTTGAAGAGGCTTTTTTAGAACATGTAAAAATGTGGCCTACTTTTCTTCCATGCACTGACTAGAAGATACTATTCTTATTCCAAGGCAAGGAAGATGTGTGGACTTGATGGAATGTATCTGATGATGAATCCAGTGTGCTTGCAAAATTAATCAATCTCATATATTTTATCTCTGCATTTTAGAGGAATATATGATAATCATGTATCTCTAAAATCTCTGCATTTTAGAGGAATATATGATAATCGTGTATGGCTGGTGTAGTACAACTATGCATGTAAATGACACAAGCCTGGATTTTTTCTGCAAGAAAATTAAATTCTTACTTGATATTCACCTAATCTAGAATTATCTCTTAATATATTCTGTGGGCTACATAAAAGTCCAAATAGTACAGAGCTAAACTACTTGCCAACTGAAAGTAACAGGGGTTTCTTAATGCGGCTTGATGGAAATGGATATTTCTTGTCATGGGATGCAACCCGGAAAGGCAATTTCCTCAGCCCCTCCCTTGCTGGTTAAAAACCTTTGTGTTCTCCTAACTTGGAGGAACAAGCTCTTCCCCAAAGTTGGGACTGCCCCTGAGAAGGCCTGCTTCCAGATTCCGAACTCCTGACACCCTAAGGGGGGGTGGGGGTCTGAAGCATTTCCCTGCCAAGTTGAATAAACAGGATGGACAGATTCTGCATGGGGAAGATGGTCCCACAGATAACAAGGACTCAAGCCATAACGGATTTTATAAATCATAACCAGCTCTTGGAATTGTACTCAAAGCCATGTTGGCAGCAAATCCAGCACCCATAACCCAGGTGTTACTTTCCCCCCCAGCCCCCCCCCAACTAGCAAGTGCCTGCTGCATGATGCACCAACTGAAGATGCCAGGAAGTTTTCAATGGCAACTCTAAGTAGGATGCATTATAGTAAATCCAGTCTCTAAGTGATAACATGAGTAACTCTCACAAAAGCCTTTTCCATCTAAAGATATTTACCATCTGTTTTCTTCTTAGAAAAAATAAGATCTTAAATTTTGTTTCTTTAGCAACTTTTGCTCTCTGGGCAACAATAAACTTTATTGGGAAGAAAGGAAAATAAGATGCTGAGGCCCTAGAAAGAGTACAGAGAAGAGCAACAAAGATGATAAGGGGTCTGGAGGCCAAATCCTATGAAGAACGGCTAAAGGAATTAGGTATGTTTAGCTTAATGAAGAGAAGACTGAGGGGAGACATGATAGCAGTCTTCCAATATTTGAAGGGCTGCCCCAGAAAAGAGGGCGTTGATTTATTCTCCATAGCACCTGAGGATAGGACAAGAAGCAATGGGTGGAAGCTCATCAGAGGGAGATCCAACTGGAAATAAGGAGGAATTTCCTGACACTGAGAACTATTAAGCAGTGGAACAGCTTGCCTCCCGGAGTTGTGGGTGCTCCATCACTGGAGGTTTTCAAGAAAAGATTGGACAACCATTTGTCTGAGATGGTATGAGGACTACTGCCTTGGGCAGGGGGCTAGACTAGAAGACCTCCAAGGTCCCTTCCAACCCTATGATTCTATGATTCTATTCCATATTCTCAATATGGCACTTCTAACATAATGATTTTTAAAATTTACATTAACCTTAACTTTATCATACCATAGGAAATCATGCCATCCAAATTTCGGGTCATGCTCTTCTAATTCTAAAACTCTCTTGTTTCTCAGTTACACCCATTCTTTCATCCAAACCAAACAGCAGGTTGCAAAGTACTATTTCAGATCAGGCAATCTCAATCCCCCTTGCTCCTTTGCATCTTGAAGAATTTTAAATTTAACTCTTGGTTTTTTCCCATGGCATATGAACCTAGATATATCTTTCTGCCATTGCTTAAATGGTACATCAGTTGTCAAAATAAGTATTGTTTGAAACAAAAGCATCATTCTAGGTAATTCATTCATTTTTATCACAGAAGTTCTCCCTAACAATGACAATTGTAATTTTCCCCATCTTATCATATCCTTCTTAATTACCTTAACATAATTAACATAACCCTAACTTTATAATATTTTGATATGTTTTGTGCCTGTTTTAATATGTAATAAACTCAAGCAATTTATAAAGTCATTCATAGATAGGTAGATAAATAGCTAAAATACTTTTTGCCTCAGAAAATTATTTAAAGATTGGCATTTATTTAAACTGGGCATTTAAAACTGTAAGAAATTAATCTTAGGGAAGTTGATGATATACTTCAAAAATTCTAAGGCTCTTCAGTAAACTTAAGCTAATGACTTAATTAAAACAGAAACATACAAGGGTATTTTTGAATTTAGAACATCACTCATAAAACTACTACACAAGATCATTGCTACAGGGATAAAATGAGGGGAGTCACTTCTGTAAGACATCTTGGCTTCTCAGGAAAAAATGGTATAGAAATGCAAAAATAAATAAATTGCTAAAAGTTGTCCTTTAGCACCATCCCAAATTAGGGCTGATGAGAAACAATTACTCTATTCAAACTTTATCCTGTAATATTTTACAGCCAACTTTACCTTGGTGAGTAAATTTCTATTTCTGCCTAGCCAAAAACAGACAAAATTGCCTGAGGGTTTAATTACTTGATGAGTAAGCTTGAAATCTAGCAGCCAGAGCTGTCTGGTTGTCTAGGCAACGGAATAAAGGAATTGCTGGGTCTCTTTGATCTGTATCTGCCTAGAACCTAGATCATAGTATATGCAGCAATGAGTTTAGTGCCACCTGAAACAATTATATTACAGTTTAAGCTTTCAGAAATATAAAAACATATGCTGTATGCATGCTATAAACATTGCTTTCCATAAGGAATGTGTTAGTCCAAGAGAACCCTAGATAACTTTTTGTTGCAGGTGCTTCCTGTGATGCCAGGAGGGGGGTTGGAGGATAACCTGAGTGGCTCCTTCTAGTTCTGTGGTTCTAAGTTGCCATAAGACTGGAATTTTTTGCTGCAACAGGCCAACATAGCCATCCTTTTAAAAGAATAGTTGTTACTTATTTTTTATCCTAATCTTGACTACATTTAAACCTAGAACTGAATGTAAATGGTCCTTTTAACTTTCAATGCCATCTAGCCCTATCTTCTACCATTTTTCCCCTCTATTTTTCTCAATACTAGATGAGCTTGGAAGATTATGTATTGGCCAAGGATGACACCGAATACTCACACTGTGGAATTAAGGGTAACAAACAAAAGAAATGCAATACGAGCCACATAATAATCTGTCCTATACTATTGTCATCAGTGTAGAGTATATTTCCCCCAACATCAATTTAGAACTTATAAACTAAGAGTGGGAGAATATCAGTGGTATTTTCTAACTGTCCAATTCAAGAACCATCAAATATGTATGAGCATCATAAATTCATAGAGTCATAGAGCTGGAACAGAAGCAACCATTTGGTAACTGAACCCTCTCCCCTGCTCCATACAAGAAATCAAGGAAGGGCAGTCTTCAGCAGTCTAGCATCTGCTTGAATACATCTAATTGGGCACTTTCTCTCCAGGTAGGAAGTTTTCTAACATTTGGTTGAAATCTGCCTTCCTGTAGCTTAAATCCACTGTAATAAGAGAGAAGTGGTCCTTGCCTTCTTCTCGGTGATATCCTTTCACCTATAGGAAAAGTAGTGTCATGTCCTCACTCAATCTTTTCACCTCAAAGCTGATTTCAATATCTCTTCAAAGAACATAGTTTGTAATTCCTTGATCATCCGTACTGCACTTCTCTGAACCTGTTCTACTTTGAATCCTTCTTAAAATATGATGCCCAGGACTGGACATAGTACCTGAGATAGGGTCTGATCAATGCAGAATGAAATGGAATTATTACTTCCCCTGCATTAGAAATTATTCTTCTTTTAGAAAATGCAACCTAAAATTACATTTTCAGTTTTGCATACCATGCTGTTGACTCATATTCAGTCAATAAGTATTGGAAGGTCTTTTTATAAGTACTGTAATCAGGCTAGGTATATTCCATCATATATCTGTATATTTGATTTGTTTCCTCAGTGAAGAACCTTTCATTCTTAAATTTCATTCTGTTATTTTCAACCCAGTTCTCTAAACTTTCACAGCTGGTTTGGACTAATTCTCTCTTCTAACGTATTATTTATCCCTCCTGTTTGTTTTCCTAGCTATCCACGGTATTCTCAAGAGTTTTTTCCAACACCAAAGTTCAATAGCATCATGTCAAAGTCTATGTTTCTTCTTATCATGTGTGTTGCTGGGCAAAGTCAGTTCCCACAAAGCCAGTTGACTTGCTTTCTATCCTACTTCAAAGTCCAATTTTCACAACCATGGAGTGTTGCATGGAAAATTATAGTCTGCCTAACGTTAATGTTTATAGTTATAGACACATCACAGCATCTGAATATCTTTTTCAAGGCTATCCTACCAAGTGCTAGTGCTTGATTGCTGATTCCTTTATTGTTGATAGGCTTATAAATATTACTATTATTATTACTTCAATTCACAGTTGCACTCCACCATCTTGGCTGTCCATAGTGGATGCTCCTAGTTGCATTCCCTTTGCCCACCAGGGATCAATTGCTCTGATTTCTATTCTTCTCTTTTTCTCCCTCTGAACACTTAGAGCCCTTGAATTTGCAAGGGCCTGAAAACTGTTTCTGAATTTTGAGCAGTACAGTATCTTCTACTGCCTCTCTTTATGGGTTACCCTTGCCCATAAGCTTGCTCTTCTGTTTCTCTGTTTTCTTTACGGTGACTTGCTTTCACTGTCCGTTTGTGCTGAAGAACTTCCTTTCTTTGAACTGATAGATCTGTCCTTTTTTATGAACTCAAGTATAGCTACCTGTTGTTCCACTCTGACTTTTTCTTCAAGGACTGCTATGGTAGTCAAAGACTGCTATCCAGTCTTTCAGGTAGGAATTTAAATATGCCACAAGCAGTACAACTCAAAATTGCAGTTAATTTTTTTTTAGAGCACCTCTAGCAGAACGGCTCCCCCCTCCCCATTCCTTTTTTAGAGATGAACATGCCTTTTCTGTCACAGGGCCTTCCCTCTGGAATACAGCTGTACAGCTCCCATCCTGATGTTCTGTAAGGCACTGAAAACCTGGCTATTTTGTTGAGGACAAGGCAAGCTGAACGTCTTCAAAGGAGTGGGGATAGCATTGCAGCAGAGACTGGTGACCAGAAGGCGAATTCTGGCCACTTTCAATTTCACCAGAAAAAGGAAAGATTGTGAGATTACCCACATGCACTCCAGTCAGCTGCTCCTCATGAGTAGACTACAAGAACCAAGGTTCTTGTGGTCAGCTCGTGAGTGGAGCAGCTGGGAGTTGAGGGAATTCCACTAAGCTTACAGCCATTAACATAGCCTATGTGGACAAAAAGCTCAGCTGAGCTTCATTTCTTAATCACTTTTCGAATTGCTTTTTAACTATTAAGAACCTTTGGATTGGCAAATTTTACAACATTCACTGGGTGAGTCTCCTTCAATCCTTGGAGAAAGAAGTTTTAAGTACAAGATTAAGGACTTTAAAAAAATGGGGGAGGGAATAAACAGCAAAAGGGTGATTAGAATCTAGATTTCAGAAAGTTATAAATGGATTAAGAGTCCAGAGGGATTTGAAATAATTTTGAAATTAATTACAAGAAATCTTCCCATGGGGGGGGGGACTTGATCAGATGGGATTTTGAAGGTTGGACATTAGAGGGAACCAAAAAGAACTAGATTATAATTAAAGGAGAAGAACACTTAAATTCAACTTATTAATATAGAATGGAGCAAAATAACTTTGAATGAATTCAAGGATATTTGGGAACAATGGACTCAGAAATTAATCTTAAGATTTTCTGCTATCATAGATAAACTAGATTTAAAAGAGGTTATAGAAGAGGAACAAGTTTTACTGGACAAGACTGAGGCTGAGGCTGACTCAAATGTGGATTTAAAATGACAAATTATAAGAATGATATGGAAAATGATGTTACATTGTATATACAAATGAAACTGGCTGATGTCTTAATAATTAAAAGGATATACAAATAACAAACCAGAAGAGTGACTTAGATAGTTTTCTTACTTAGGATTTACAAAAGAGACTTGTTAAAGTTTTGAAGGATTTTTTGAGAAGAGACAAAGAGAAAATGAAATCAAGTTCTGGGACATTATTTAAAGAGATTAAAGATCAAGAATGTTAAAATCAAAGGGAAGTAATATAAAGTTAGTTTATTTGATCAAGGTTAAAATATATATGTTGCTGTTTCTGGTGACCCTTAATGGATTTTTGCTGATCAGCACCGAATGACAAGGCTTTAAAGATTTGGAAAAAGTGATTTTTTTGGTTGTATTTTTAGAGCATGGCTCTTCAGGACCTGTCTTATCCTTTGGTGGTACTTGGATGTTGCTGTCTTCCTTGCCTCCTCCTCATGGTTCCGGTGTGACTGTGGGACACCAAGGTATTTATAGCTGGTCTCTATGTCTGCCATGTGGCCCACTGGTAGTTTCACTCCATCTGTCTTAACTACCTTCCCTCTCTTTACTATCATCCTGCCACACTTCTCCAGCCAGCTCAATGGGAAGAACAAGATCCATGCCATCAACATGTATGCCCTGCCAGTCATCAGATACCCTGCCGGTATAGTGAGCTGGCCAAAGGAAGACATGGAGGCTGCCAATGTGAAGACCCGGAAGCTCCTCACAATGTACGGAGGTTTCCACCCCAAGTCCAACACCGAGAAACTGTACACCAGCCGCAAAGAGGGCGGGCGGGGTCTGATGAGTGTCAAAGCCACTGTCCTGGACGAAACCCAGAGTATCCAGGAGTACATCAGTAAGATGGCACCCAAAGATGAGCTGCTGAGAGAATGCCTCAGGCAGCAGCAGACATGGGAGGAAGTTCAAGCGGAGGAAATACCATGGCAAGACAAGCCCCTGCATGGGATGTACCATCGACAGATAGCTGAGGTGGCTGACATTGGGAAATCCTATCAATGGCTGGAAAGGGGCGGACTAAAAGACAGCACTGAGGCACTGATCATAGCAGCACAAGAACAGGCACTAAGCACCAGATCCATAGAAGCAGGGATCTACCACACTAGACAGGACCCAAGGTGCAGATTGTGCAAAGAGGCCTCAGAGACAGTCCAACACATAGTGGCAGGGTGTAAGATCCAGGCAGGAACAGCATACACTGAATGGCACAACCAAGTAGTACTTGGTACTGTGTACAGGAACATCTGCACAGCGTATGGGCTAGACCCCCCCAAGTCCAGATGGGAGATTCCACAGAAGATCGTGGAAATAACAGGGCTAAGATCCTGTGGGACTTCCAGACAGACAGGCAGGTAGTGGCTAATCAACCAGACATCGTGGTAGTAGACAAAGACCAGAAGACAGCGGTAGTGATAGATATAGCAGTGCCAAGTGACAGCAACATCAGGAAGAAGGAGCATGAGAAGCTGGAGAAGTACCAGGGCCTGAAGGAGGAAATAGAGAGGATGTGGAAAGTAAAGGCCAAAGTGGTCCCAGTGGTAGTAGGAGCACTCGAGGCCATGACTCCTAAGCTGGGAGAATGGCTCCAACAGATCCCAGGAACAACATCAGAGCCCTCTGTCCAGAAGAGTGCAGTGCTAGGAACAGCTAAGATACTGCGCAGAACCCTCAAACTCCCAGGCCTCTGGTAGAGGACCCGAGACTGAGGAAGACATGTACCACCCATAGGGGTGAGAGGGGAATTTTTCTTTACTATATTCTTATTTTTTCCTTCTTTTCTATTTTATTTTCTATTTTCTTTTCTGCACTTTTTATCCCCCTTTTATGCTTTTTAAGTTTGTATTAGTCTTTTATCTTTGCAACTGCAAACTTTAATAAAATTATTTTTTAAAAAACCTGATTATTTTCTCAGGCTTTGGGACAGTGTGGTGAATGAGCCCCTGTAAGTTTTTGTTTGGTATGTTTTTGTTTTCTATATTTGGCCTTTCTGAATGCATATCATCCGTTTCTCTTTTAATGAGAAGAGAAAAGCGCCAGTCATCTGGAGTTGGGTGTTCTTTAAATCAATATAAATAAGTACCGTATTTTTCCGACTATAAGACGATACTTTTTTCTAAAATCCTTATGCTAAAAATTGAAGGGCGTCTTATTCAAGGAAGTCAGCCAAGGAGAGAACCGCGCAGTTGCAAAACTGCCCATACTTTGTCTCTGCAGACAGGCTTCCTCCTATTGCTAGCCTCCAATCACAAGTGAAATAGCTTGTCTCCCAAACGGACTCCCTCCAATCACGAGCCTTATGTAACTGATGTCAGCTGATGCTGAACAAACCAATTAGAGGAAGTCTGTTTGCAGAGACAAGCTATCGGCAGTTTCACTCGGGATTGAATGTAATCAGTTATGCAAAAGAGCATGGAAACAGAACTGCAGAGAGACGGTTTGGACCTCCTCCCACCGAGTGTATCAGGTAAATGTTACCTAATTACTAAATAAAAATGTGTTCTGCACTATCTTTAAAATATTGATTTCTTAATTTTCGGTTGGAAAAGTGGGGGTCATCTTGTAAATGTCTTATTGACGGAAAAATACGGTAAGTAAGAGCAAACTCTTGGCTGAGACAGAAGATTGATTAGAGACTCCCCCTTAAATTGCTCTATGGTCTCCCCAGTCAAACTCCTTTTGGCTCTCCCTCTCTGCTGAGTGAGCTCACTCCCTGGAAGCAGCCTGTCTGCCTCTTAGTGTAATCCGCTTCCTCAGGACACATCCCTTGAAATCAGCAGCTGTTCTGGAGATGGCCTTTTTATTTCCACAACTCAGTACAGAACCCTTTAAAACACACAGCTTCTATGCTCACTCTAATCTATATAACAAATTACTATATTATAGATAAATAGTTATCTAAATATGTATATCACTATTTCAACAAATAGATTAAGGGACTTTAGGACAAAGGGAAGAGGCTTTCATAAGAAAAAAGTATGTCCCTGAATGTGGTGAAACTGAATTTCTATGGAATTTTCAAATTAAACTAATTCTGCAGCTGTCACTTTGGCAGTGGAGAGAGAACAGCAGCATCCCTTTGGTGGGTGAGATTGATGAAAGCAGCATATGACACAAGATGACATGCTAGTGATGTATTCCTTCCCAATGACATGCCTATGCAATTTTTAAAGATAATTAGGTGCTTTATGGCTTCCTTGCGACCCCCTTGCTTGTTTTTGTAATCTTTAAGCTTTAAATATAACTGTATCAAGACCTGCCACTTTTCTATGTGTACTATTGTAGGAATGGGCATGGGAGCTGAACCTGATAGTGAACCTGAGTATGTGGAAGTTGAACCTGCATATGAAGACTTGTGGTGGGCTGGCATATGAGAATCTGTGCATCTGGGATAGAAACTGTACTCAGTGTTCTTGTCAAGAGTGATGTATTCCTTCCCAATGACATGCTAGTGATGTATTCCTTCCCAATGACATGCCTATGTAATTTTTAAAGATAATTAGGTGCTTTATGGCTTCCTTGCGACCCCCTTGCTTGTTTTTGTAATCTTTAAGCTTTAAATATAACTGTATCATTTAGTGATTTCATTGTACCATTGAAGATAAAAATAATTGTATGATTTGTGATTTCCTTGATCCTATAGCAGAGGTGGGAGAGACAGCTATGGTCAGTCTGATGAGATGGGTCATGGCTTGGGCAACTGACAGAACATACAGGATCTATAAGCCTGTAATGTGATTCTCCTGATAGGATAAAGGGAAGGGGGTTGGGGTTAAGATAAGTTTAAGATAGATAATGAGTAATAATTAATGTATAGCAGAAGGAGGTTGTGAAGGACACAGAAACCCATTTTTGGTTGAAGTCACAGTGACCTGGTGAAATAGATAATTTTATAAGAAACACCTGCAGATGTTTGTAAGAAGTTAACCAGTTTCTTTGTTTAAACTGTCACGTGGATCCTGCGAAGAAAAAGTATATAAGCTATGTAAAATCTGTAATCAGGACTCCCCCCATTAGCTGGGAGTCTCCAGTTTGTTTAGACCTCTAAAATAAAGTGGATAGAAAAAATCTGATTTTCGTCTTGGTGTTTTGTTCACCTTGCACCAAGTCCCAAACCTGGTAATTAGGGTCGATTGGCTGGACCCAAACATTATGATGCTGCATGTATGCCCCAAAGGGGCAGAATTTGTGGTGTGATGCTTGGCACTGCTTTTATCACTCTGATGAAAATGGCAAGATCCTGCACACTGTCACCCCAGGGAGAAAGAGCAAGCAGCCGATTGAGGAGGGAGAATCAGGAAGGCAAGTAGGTGGATGGCAATGGTCAGACTGAACAACGCCTAAAAGTATGAGTTGTGAAGTGAGCACAAACCCCATATTAACCAGATTTCTGATCAGCATACTTAAGGAGCAAACAAATTATTTCTAATGAAGTCACTGGTGTTCCTAAGTCTACAGGTAAATAGCTGCAATGAGTTGTGGTAATTGTCAGATTCACCCTAGAAAACACACACTGCTAGCGCAGAGCCGTTGGTCAGTTTCACCGCTTCAGGCAATAGGTGATCAGGGCAAGGAAACAAGGCAACCGCAAGTTAACTACGGACAGGGGGCAGGCAGTTAACTCACAACAGGGAGTCAATTAGAAGTGGCAACACTGGAGCGCAGCCGGCTCCCCAGGCAACTCCGGCTTACAATACACCAGGAGCACAGCAATCCAGAGGCAATCAGTGGCCAACTCAAAACCAGATTAAAACAGCCACTCCAACTCACCATGAATGCAAGAAATGCAAGGGCAAGACAGACAAAGGAAAAAAATTATAACACAACAGAAACCTGCTGAATCTGCCATCAAGGTGAGGGGAAGGAAGATCGCAACGGACAGATGGGTAACCCAGGGATAGGGCAAGGGGCAGAACCGAGGGGTTACTACGGGTCAAGGGGGGAACCCTATAAAATGATTGTAAGAAACTGTGCCAAGCCAATCCTGGCTTTGTCTGTAACCGCTATGCATTACACCTGAATAAACTAGCTTTCGTCCAAGCCTGTGCCTCACAAGGTTTCTGTTCAGCACTGAATGCAGCGAACCTTACAATAATGTCCATCAAAAACACACTTTCACTGAAAATACTGGTGGGTGGGCAATTAGTTTCCTCTAATACTCAAAAGGATTGAACAACATTCCTCTACCAACTTTTCCTGTGGAATTATAGTAACCTGTGGAATCAAAACACAGAACCCAAAGCAAATTATCAAGGCTTACTACAGTGTTTATTATATAAACAGTACATACTGGGGGGGAGCCCACCAAAAGGATAAGAGACACCCCTGCAAGCAAAAGAGATGCACTGATATTTATACATTTCAGAAAAAGGGGGAAATGATGCAGACATACATATTCATATGATGATACAGGCATACATAAGTAATAGATCCTGGGTTACTTCCTACCCTTCTGCTATCTGCTATCTTCAAAGAAAACAATTGTCTTTGTGAGACAGATCAGATGGAGGGGGCAATTTAGGGTGCCAAATGCCAGGACAGATTTATGGGTTGCCATGGAAATGTTCTGATAAGATTAACAATAGGCTGCTGTGAACTAGATACTAAACCAGCTCTAAGGCTATTGCAAATTCCTTATGTTTCAATTTTATTTAAACAATTCCATTCATCTGAAAACTTATTTTTCTCACAATCCTATGTGATGTTCTAACAGAGGTTGGGGCATTTTCTCCCTCCATTTCATGCTAGTGCTGGGTCTTTAAAGGTTACCTTTCATCCTAAAGTTTCTCATAGTAGTTAACAAGTACATCCATTTTCTGGAATAATGACTCTGCCTCCTGCTTTGGGATAGTGGCTTGGTAGTTCCTGTTGCCACCACATATCCTTGGGAGTGCCTTATTTGATGTCTCCCTTTTATCTCTGTATGTAAGTTAAGGCTTTAACTTTTCCTTATTTTTTCTTAAATAAGTACCAGTAGTGAATCATTTCAACCTTTTTTGCAGTCACTTGTGCAGAAGGGTTTCACCTTCTGCTCCCAAGTAGCCAAAAGAACTTCTGAGTTCTTTGGGAGCTGGAGGTAAGACACTTCGCTACCTTAGATGATTGGAAAAACAATGAAACAGTGCTCTGCTGGACTTACTTAGGAAATATAGTAATAAATGAAACTCATTTCTGAACCAGCAGTCTTCTATTTACAACCCAAGTATTATAATCATTGTGCTATTATAGCATTCATGAGAGAGATAACTCTGAAAAAAAAGGTAAATGCTACTCTCTTGCCAGTTCAGTCTCTATCAGTTATCAATGTATGACTATCATTGAGGATATAAGAAAAGTTAAAGCAATGCCTTTAACAACAGTTAAAGACTGAGAGCCTTTCAAGTTAAGTCCAGTCAAGTCACTGGAAAGATTAGGGACTTTAGCCAAAGAGACTAAATCTGTTTCAGTATTCTCAGCTTTATAGGACTACAGTGGTACCTCGGTTCACGAACTTAATTTGTTCTGCGACTCTGGTTGCAGACCGAATTGGTCGCGAACTGAATCAAATTTTCCCATAAGGTTCAATGTAAATACAGTTAATCCATTCTGACCCCTACGAATTTGGTCGCCAACCGATTTTGGTCGCCAACCGAATCAAATTTTCCCATAAGTTTCAATGTAAATATGGTTAATCCGTTCTGAACCATATATATATATATTTTAAACCACAAAAATATGAAACAAAATACAGTACAGTATGAAGAGAGAGAACACTAACCTTGCTTGAGGCGATTTCTGGTGTGGAGGACAGGAAGGTGGGTGGGGAGGCGGTTATTGTTTGGAGGGAGAGTCCCCCTCCCTACAGGAAGTCACGACCACATGTCACAGCAGGGAAAATGGCCGCGGATCCTGTTCGTCACCCGATGCAGAGTTCGTGAACAGAAGCAAAATTTTGCGAACGGTGCTGTTCGTGAACCGAATTGTTCGTGAATAGAAGTGTTCGTGAAGCGAGGTACCACTGTATTTTTAAAATATGGTTGTAGCCCCTGACTATTTTTATATGTTGCTTCAACAAATAGATAGCTGTATCATAAATGGGCTGCAAAAATCCAGACAGCCACTAAATGTCAGGAAAAAGTTAGAATTTTTGCTACTATAAATATTACCTAAACTTTTGCAGATCATGTCCAGTGTACCTAAATAGGCAGGGAAGCAATCAACAGTTGGGATTTCTAATGATTTTCAAAAAGGAAAATCCTATTACTCTGGTCAGCATGATAGAGAAATGATATTTATAGCATCAAAAATATTCCAAGGCAACTCTGTTTTATTCCTAACTCCAAACTGGAAGGTTGCCAAAGAGGGGACCACTGTATAAATAGAATAAGAGATTATTATTATTATTATTACATTTGATTTATTGTCCGCCCATCTCCCCCCAATGGGGAACTCTGGGCGGCTCACAAAGTACATATCATACAATTATACAATTAATTACGCTGTGTGACCGGCAGGGGTCGCTAGGGGGTCATCCGGGCTTTTCCTCCTCCGTAGATCTTCCTCGCCGCTCGCCGCTCATGCCGGCTGCATTTGGAGTTCAGCCAGCACCAGTATTTTGCTCCCCTGCGCAGCACCGCCGGTTCCTCCCATCTAAATGGGAGTACCCATTTATCTACTCGCAGATGGAATAGCTTTCGAATTGCTGGGTGAGCAAGGAGCTAGGACAAGGGACAGGACCTCACCCTGTCCCGCGGAGCTGGGCTCGAACCGCTGGAGAGCCAATCATTTCTGACTGGCAACTCCCGCGTCATTGCATGTAATTTTGCATGTAATTAGATTGCATATAATTTCTTTTAAACTGTTAACAGAAGTAGTTGTTTAATAAATGAAGGGGTTTGGGGCTGTTTTCTTGCTAATGAGTATAAGATTATTGCCCTCCTCCCAATGAGAAGCGGTCCAAGCTTTTACTCAACCACAAAGCTTGCTTGGTGACTTTGGCCACTCATTTTCTCTTAGCTTAACATACCACGCAGGTTTGTTTTTGTGGGAATAAAATTAGGGATTATTTCCCATGCATATCACCTTGACAACAACCTTGACACCTTGATTTTTGAGACAAGAGTGCAGAATGAAAAAAAATGCAACAAACAAACACATCTTCATTTGACCCATAAAGGGGATTTGGATTCAGATTTACTCCCTTTTCATTATATTTTAATGTCTGCATCCTGCTCTGCCAGTCACAATGGTGGATGATCTTCATTACTGCACACAAAGAACAGTTTGATGTAGAACTGCTCAATCAATATGTCAGATTAGTCATGGACAAGATGAAGATCAATAAACGAAATCTTTTCATTGACAAGATTCGGTACATTGACAAGATTCGGTACTTTGGGGCAGGGATGGGAACTGACCGGTTTTTCTCTCTGGCCACTTTTTTTTTTTTTTAACTTTTATTAAGATATATAAAAAGCACAGTTAAAATACAAATCAGAGTATAGAAAAGAAAAGAAAGAAAAAGACGAAAACTAAAATAGTGAGAACAGATAGAAAAATGGAACGGAAAGTGACTTCCAACTATCTCCAATACAGATATAAGAACAAATTTTAAAAAGGTTAATCTCTTACCACTAATTAATCCAAATTCACATTATTTTTATTGGCACAAACCATTTAATCATTAAATCCCACAATCAAAGCTTCATTTTTTTCCCACCCAAGCATGAAATCTAAGAAGGGTTGCCATGAGGAGACAAATTTAGGAACAGTATTCTCTCTTATTAATGCTGTTAACTTCGCCATTTCAGCCAAGTCCATTAATTTGATAATCCATTCTTCCACTGTAGGTATTTGTGAATCCTTCCATTTTTGCGCATATAACAGTCTTGCAGCTGTTATATGTATAGACTCTGGCCACTTTATTTATGCTTCCTTCCCAAACAATATCTTGGGATAAAATTTCAGGCCTCTGATAAAGAGAGCAGGAGGGTCACACTTCCACATAGTCACCACAGCAACTGGTCTGAGTCCTGCTGTGGAGTCTTCTCACACAATTCAGTCACAATAAAGTATCACTTCTCTACCTGGGGAGAGAAAGAAGAGATTCATGGTGGTGGTGGTGGTGCTGCTGATTGAAGATGGCAGAGGAGGATGAGATGGTTATTCCGCAGCAGTTCTTCTCTCACTTTCTTCCCGCTTCCTTCCATGTCACTTCTCCATTAAAAAAAAAACAAAAAAACCCATGTGTCTGCAACCCCCAAAGGATAGCCTCCCTTTGTGTACTCCTTTCTGAAAATGAGATGCTCCTACTGTGTTTACAACTTACTGTGAGCCCAGCAGAAACTCTGTGAATAGTTCTAGTTTGAGCAAAGCACTCATGATGAGGGAGCAGACTCACACTTTTTCAGCACAGCTCATTCACATGAAAAAAAACCTGTGGCTCTTATCCTCTTATAGAAGAGTTCTATATGTGTACATGAATCCTTTTTTGCACTCTGCAAAAGACTGCAGCATACAAAAGTGGATGTGATTAGCTGGCTTTTAATTCAGGGGTGGTGGTGGTGGTGAAAGGGGATAAAATATGAAGCTTGTGAGAGTAGGTTCTACTTCATTAGACTAGTCTCTACAACACAGAGGTGATGGGAAATAGCATTCCTTCTGCATGTGAGACACTTGAAGTGGCACAGTAGTAATGTGGGTTGCGTCTTTGGTAGCAGTTTTTGGAAGAACATCAGTTGATTCCAGTTTTATTCCCTCAACAATATTCCATGTGTAATATTACTTCATCAGGAGGGCTGGCAGCATCAAAATAATAGTGACCGATACTCGTTTGAGCTCTGAGAAAAGGAAAAAAAGATAAGGAAAGTATTTTTAAACCACTTTCCCTTCCTAACCTTTTGAATGATTAAAATTAATCATTGCAAAAGTATACATATAAGAAACCTAAACAAAAGATATTCCATACCTAACAGATAATCAATCCCCAACCATTCATGGTGAGTAATTATATCTAATTCCTTTTAAGTTCATTGAAGTGAAATGAAATGAAATGAAATGAAATTTACATTTTGTCATAAGCCACTTTATAGCCCTGGCATGCCTCTCAAAGGCTCTTAACTCCAAATGCTGAGTATCCTGCACAATAACCGCCACAAATTTTAGAGTATGTGGATGGGACAAAATTTCACATAAATTTTGAAATACGTTTTGAAAGTTTTTTTTCAAGCAAACTATTCATCTGTAAAATAAGAGACTTTCTTGAGCAGAGGTGAAACCAGACAAGGGGGAATCAGAATTACACACAGTATAACCATTAATTACAAATTGCACACATATGCATAGATTCACATATGCTTAGACATAGTCCAAATCTAGGTACTATTTAATTTTGCAAAACACATCTGAAAAAGAACACCACTAACGAAAAAACAAAACAAATAAAATTCCTCATCTCTAATATCTTGACCAGATCAAGTGGAAGCGTCCTGAAATAATTGAAGCAAGAAATATCTTCAACAAGGAGGGATGAAAAGAGATCTGCTAAAATAAAGTTGAGTATATTAAACTAAATTGTACAAGAGATAAAAAATTCTGTTGGGACAGAATGGAAAACACTCAGTACAAGTATAATATGTGACCTGAATGAATATGAACTAGTAAAAGAAATTAAAAACCAATTACTGTTTCAGATCGCATACTTTTCATGTAGTGAAATTAATATGCAGGTAACTCATCAGGTGATTAATGTTTTTGAAGGGCATTGTTTTGATACACAATTTTACACTCTCTCATAATGTGTGGGCATGCATGTGATAGTGCACTCTATCTTATTTACAAAGGATTAACTTGCTTTGTAAAGAGCACAGCATTTCTTTCCCCCACCTTATCTCTTTGTTGAATGCCTGATTGCCTTCTAAGAGAGCACAGCATTCCCCCACCCCATTTCCTTAGAAGCAATTAGCCAGATGCCTGAAGCCATAAATTAGATCAGTACCAGGCAAAGAAATTGCAACAAGAGAGGCCCTACATTCCAAAGAAGTTAGGTATTTCCTTGATAACCAGAAGAAAAAAGTTAAACTTAGATTCACCTCTTTAGGCCCACCTTTACTTTTCCCTGGGTCATCCCAAAATTCCCTTGTATGGATATGAGGGGATGTACTATCTGAAATATCTGAATATGCCTATAAAATCTTTGTTGCTTGCTTTGCAAGGTGTGGTTCTGGGCAACACTTCTTGAGCCATCCAGAAGGTTTCCTTGGCCAATAAAACCTCTGTTAATTAAAAGCCTCATCTCAAGTCTTCTTATTTGGCTTTACTGAAACTTGGGAAATAAAAGGTGCCATACATTTTTGGTGAGCCAGCCAGGAGTCCCGAAGGCAGGGATTCCTTGGGGAGGCTGCTTTTAGCCCCTCTCTAAATTGCCTTCACTACAGACGGAGGAAATCGACGGGGACCTTTAACAACATCAAGCGTGCGCCTGGAAAGTTTTCCAGTGACCTTGTGCTGGGCACCGTCGACAGACTCCACTCCAGCTGAACCTGAACGCTCAAAATTGAGGCTTTTTCTTTTATATCTGTTGTATAAAGTGGATTTGGGGAAACTGAAAAAGGGTGAGTATGCTTTTATTAGGTGGGGAGAGCTGCCTTGAGAGTGCGTGAGTGAGACGTGGGAAATTCCACTAGGGGCTTGCCTACGAAGTGAGTGCAGTATGTGTGCTTGTTGGAATATATTGTCCTAGAGGAGGATTCTAGGTTAGGAGGACTCACCATTACATGGAGAAGGATTTCACATTAGGGAGGGTACACTGGCCAGACCCCGAGCTGATTATAGGAAAAATCGGCCCGAGAAATCCCTAGAAATTCCGAGCTGAATCCCTGCGTCGAGGGAAAGACGGACAGGGAGGGAAAATAAAGAGCCTGAGAAATTCTCCGGTGGAGTCTGTAAAAAAGAATCCTGAGTTGAAGGAAAAACCCGAGAAATCCTCTAGTTAACAGAAGGCTTAAAAAAAAAAAGAAGAGAAAAATAGAAAAAAAATAGAAAAAAAAATAGAAAAAGAAAAAGAAAAGAAAAAGTGGCAAGATTTTGTATTCTTTTATTTTGCTATCAATCTTCTTATCATCAGAAGAAAAATGCCAAGTGCTTAAAGCAGCTACTGAAGCATACACAGCTGCAAGAAACTTGGATGCACAGGCTGGCCACCCACTGGGTGCCTGACCAGCTGCCCTGGATGTCCTAGTGCCCAGTTATGAGACTAACCCCAATACCCCAGACAGAGCACTTGTTTTGGAAAGGGTTAGAACTGCTTTCCTTCAGAGACTGCGATTGGGTGTGCTAAAGACAGTGAATTTTCATTGTGTCCATCAAATTGTTCAGGAATCTAAAGAATCCCCTATGGAATTCCTGACACGCCTTAAAGATGGCCACCGCCACTTCAATGATCTTGACCCAGAAGCCCCTGCCAATGAAGTTATAATCAAAGCTGCTTTTGTTGGCCAAAGTGCTCCAGATATTAGGAAAAAGCTCCAGAAGTTACCTGCCCCATCAACCCAAAATTTTGAAACTCCTATCTAGATGGCTTTCACTGTTTATTCTCAGAGAGAGCTCGAAGAAAAAGAAAAAAAGATGAAAAGAAAGAAGATAAGAGAATGCATAAACAAGCATCTCTTCTTGCACTGGCCATTTGCCCCCAAAGCAAAGGGAGGCAGGAATCCTCCCCCTCAGAGACTCATATAGAAAGATCAATGTGCAAAATGTGAGCAAATTGGCCACTGGAGAAATGAATGTTTGTGGAATGCCAAGCCTGATGCCCGACCTTCAAGGGCCAACAGAGGCTGAAAAAGACCAACACTGCAAGACCAAAAACCACAGAGAGGCAGACCTCAAAACTCCCAGCAGAGGTCTGGACTCCTTTTTCTTTTTAAGTGCTCAAGCCTCTGAATTTTACCCTGAGAACAGTTCATATTGAAGGGACTCCAGAGGACTTTTGTTTTCCCCCGATCCTCTGGCTGAGTTAAATGCCAACCCTATCATTTTCTCATTGATACGGGTGCAACTTATAGAGTTTTAAATGACAAAAATATTCCTTGCCTGACCATTTTCTCTGCTCCTGTAATTGGTGCAACAGGAGTTATGGAAATGGCACCAATCAGCTAACTTTTTTCAGTTGTTGCTCCCAGGAACCTCAGCTGGATCATTCTTTTTTGTTTATGCCACATTGTCCCATCAATCTCCTTGGTTGGGACCTTTTAGGAAAATTAAGAGCTACCATTTAATTCAATGATCAAGGCTTGAGTCTTCACATTCCCCCAGAACAGGCTTATTTTTGTTTTTATCCAAGCCAACTGAAGCCAGCCCACTTGATAACACCCAGATTGACCCACAGGTGTGGTATCAAGGGAAACCAGGGCTTGCTCAGTTTGTCAAGCCCCACATGGCTCAGTTGTTCCCTGAGGCACAACCCATCTCAATCAAGCAATGTCCTATCAGATGGGAAGCATGCCTGGGAATTAAAATATTAATTTACCACCTTGTCTAGTGACCAAGTATGGTATACAGTTATTGAAAAACAAGGATGCATATTAGGAGTCCTTACCCAGAAATTAAGACCTGAAAAGGATTCCTATTGCTTATCTATCCAAAAGTTATGGATGCTGTGGTAAAAGGCTGCCTTCGTTCAATTGCAGCTACTGCACTTTTAATTCAAAAGATGTCTGCACCCCCCACTCTGTTCAAACATTGCTGGAACAAAAACTTCCTGCCTGGGCTACTTCAGCCCGATTGACTAAATATGCCAGCTTAATTTTGGAAAATGATTCAGTTAAACTGTTTCGCTGTGAACAGCTCAACCCAGCCACCCTCCTGCCTCGACCATCAGAGGAGGCTAGCTCATCAGAAGGCCCCCATGACTGCCATCAGGTTTTAGAGACTATTGTTGGAATTCGCCCTGACCTCCAAGTTGAACCTTTTAACTTGGCAGAATGTCAGTTTTGGACTGATGGTTCTTCTTTTGTTGAAAATGGGGTCCGCCTGACAGGTTTGGCTGTGGTCACCACTGATGGACCTATTTTACTACATAAGCTGCCCTCTCACTGGTCAGCCCAAGCAGCTGGACTGTTAGCCCTCATAGAAGCTTGTTATCTTGCCAACATTTTTACTGACAGCCGCTCACACACGTGCTGCTTTTTGGAAGGCCCGAGGATATGTGGAATGGAAAAGCCCTGAAAATGAAATCTCTTTTTGATCTACCCAATTAGCAATAGTTTATTGCAGAGGCCACCAGACTGATCGAGGTGAAATCTCCCAAGGCAATCGTGCTGCTGATTATTGGGCAAAACAAGCTGCTTGTGAGGGTGATGTCATGCCTGCAGAACCTCACCAACTTTTGCCCCTCATTCCTGTAGAGCCTGATCGCCCATTTCCCCTCTCTATGATTACAGAGATCATCTTGATCCACAAGGAAAGTGGAAAGATGGGTGGTGGATTGTTAACAATCGTGTTCAACTACCTCTTCAAATCCTATGAAAGTGGCTTTCTCAAAGATACAGCAACAAGAAGCTGAGGCACCTTTGCCAATCAGCTGTAGCTCAATGCACTGTTTGCCACAAAAATAACCCAAAGAGTGATAAGCCTACCCCTCCAGGCCACCTCCGTACTGCTCAATACCCAGGAGAAGCCTGGCAAGTGGACTTTACTGAACTTCCCAAAAAGGGACCCAAAAATCATCTTTTAATCTTTGTGGATTTGTTCTCCGGATGGCCTGAAGCCTTCCCTGCTACATTTCAGCTTGCAGGGAAAAATGGTTAGGGCCTAGTGGAGCACATCATCCCAAGATTTTCGGTCCCTAAAAGGTTAAATCAGATAACAGCCGGCACTTCACTTTTGAAGTCATTCAGCAAGTCAGTAAATTCCTGGACATTCCTTGGTATTCACATTCTAATTACAAGCTTCAGGTTTCAGCCAGGGCTGAAGACATGAAAGCGGGCTGAAGATCGTACTTTAAAAGCTCAGCTTGCAAAGCAACTCAGTTGCCGTGGCCCAAAAATACTGCCCCTTGCTTTAATATGTATCAGGGCTATGCCCAGAGGGCCACTATTGCTGTCCCCCTTCGAAATGCTTTAGGGGAGACCATTGTACCCCATGAAGTGCAAACTGTATGGACAGGGGAAGCTGGCGCACGTTCTATGCTCTATCCCCCTGCAGGTCCGAGATGCCTTGCCAATTGCTCCTGACGTACCACCCATCGCCCAGCCAGGCTAGTGGGTCAGGGTGAAGGAGCTGTTCCCATCCTGCACTGATCTGAAGTGGTCCGAGCCGAAGCAAGTCCTACTGAACATGCCAACTGCTGTAAAAATCGAGGGCATCAAAGCTTGGGTGCACGGATCCAGGATCGAGCAGGTGAAGGAACCCCCAGACATTTGGCAAGTTTCCTCGGTCGATAGACTCAAATTAAAATTGCAGCGCTCTCTAGCTTCTCCAACAGATCTTTTCAAAGACTGATTAGGTCCACCGGTAGCGACCTAATTCAAGAACAACCAGAAGATTTGGCATCATAGATTCTACCAGCCACACGACCCCTAGACGTGCTGGCTTTGTCACAAACTAAGTTGTGAAACTGATATTGTTTTTATTGTGTTGATTGTTTGTTCTGAAATACCTTTCCTTTGTTGTTGGTTTCCCCATGTTTTGGGGAAGAGAATTACTATTTACTGGTGGGAGGATGTCTTAATGCCCTGGATGCCCAGGGACAGATCAAAGAGTGTTTGTTTGAAGAATCTGCTCATAAGCCTATTGATAATTGAAATGTTCCTCTTGGTTGACAATATTGATGCTTATATCCAAAGGTATGGAGTTTGGAAACCACCCCGCCTGCACTGACTTATAAGGTAATACATAGAAAAGATAAAGAGGAGTTTGTGTCCCGTTTATGGCTTAATAAGACATATAATGCATACTGTGATTTTGTCCTAAACTCTGCTGCAGGAATGCAACCCCAAAATAGTAAAGGATTGTTGGATATGTCTACCTATAGCCCCAGGGGTTCACCAAGCCCTTCCTGTCCCACCAGAATGGTGGTACAAAATCAAGACTAAGTTAGTTTTCACAGGAGAAAGACCCCCAAGTGGACTTGCTCGATCTTATTTTGATACACTTAAGAGGATGATATTGGGAATGGGACTGAAATAGCCCCCCATAGATGGGCCTGTTGCTATTGGAGTAGAAATGCTGGATAAGACACCAATATGTGTTCAGCGACATAATCCCCATGAACCTAAGAGACGAGTGGAAGTGGGGAGAATTGATGTGAATGCTTGCTCTATGATGGTTTCAATGGTTTGTGATCGTACTTTCACAATGATGAAAGTTATGCATGAAGTTACAAAACAGCTTAAAAATGTGTATTTAACCAAAGGATCCAGAATAACTATTCTGCAAGGAAAAGTGAGAGAGAACTGGTGTCTGGATAAACCTGCCTGCGCCCAGTTCAATCTCCCCCTTGGCTCTTAAAGGGCAAGAAGGGACAAAATTGTTTTCCCTATTCCCCAAAGGTCCCAAGAGGGACAATGGGAAGACTCCTCATATTTTGTAAACTGAGACTTTCACTAGGAGGTTTAGTGAAAGCTCACAGGAAAAGGTTTATGGATGTAAAGGGAAAGAGACTGAGTGAGCGAGCTGGTGCGGGCAACAGGATGTGTGATGAGCAATGGCTGTGGACTGCTAACTGCCATAGAGTGTGTATACGTGTGTGAAAAAAGGAAAGGAAAGGAAAGGAAAGGAAAGGAAAGGAAAGGAAAGGAAAGGAAAGGAAAGGAAAGGAAAGGAAAGGAAAGGAAAGGAAAGGAAAGGAAAGGAAAGGAAAGGAAAGGAAATGTTGTTGTTGTTTCCACAATTGATGGTTTAACTGTAATTGCAGCCCCCAGAAATCAAGCCCAAACATTTGCCAAACTTATGATCCTTCACTTTCTTCTGAAAACGTATAAGTGGAATCACATACATAAGAAGCATCTTATGTTCAAAAGCAAAGGGAGGAAATGAAGGGCATTGTTTTGATACACAATTTTACACTCTCTCATAATGTGTGGGCATGCATGTGATAGTGCACTCTATCTTATTTACAAAGGATTAACTTGCCTTGTAAAGAGCACAGCATTTCTTTCCCCCACCTTATCTCTTTGTTGAATGCCTGATTGCCTTCTAAGAGAGCACAGCATTCCCCCACCCCATTTCCTTAGAAGCAATTAGCCAGATGCCTGAAGCCATAAATTAGATCAGTACCAGGCAAAGAAGTTGCAACGAGAGAGGCCCTACATTCCAAAGAAGTTAGGTATTTCCTTGATAACCAGAAGAAAAAAGTTAAACTTAGATTCACCTCTTTAGGCCCACCTTTACTTTTCCCTGGGTCATCCCAAAATTCCCTTGTATGGATATGAGGGGATGTACTATCTGAAATATCTGAATATGCCTATAAAATCTTTGTTGCTTGCTTTGCAAGGTGTGGTTCTGGGCAACACTTCTTGAGCCATCCAGAAGGTTTCCTTGGCCAATAAAACCTCTGTTAATTAAAAGCCTCATCTCAAGTCTTCTTATTTGGCTTTACTGAAACTTGGGAAATAAAAGGTGCCATACATTTTCTAATTACATATATTGTTTGCCTCAATTTTATTTGTGCCATAGGCTATTTTCTCTATAGTTCTGGGTATGTGTGTGTATTACTGTATCCAGCAGGTTACAAAAAGTGAGAAATTGACAGTAAACATGGCTTTGCTTCATTATGATGGTTGGATTTTAATAACAGCATTGCAGCAATGAGCAGAAAACACACCGGGGAAAGGGGAGCTTGGAAAGAGGAATGTAGCAGAGTTGTTTGAAGGGCAGATAAGCTCCAAAATGCAACCAGAAGGGTTGTGAAAGCACACAAGAACCATAGCAGGTTGCCATGGAAACAGGCAGACGGCATACCACATGTTGGGAGGAAGAATAGGAATTTCATTTCATAGGGCTCTGTGCTTCAAAAATGGTTCAGAACTACTGCAGACCTCACAAAAGCATGACAACATCACCTCTCCACTATTCATCAAGGGACCCTGACCATTTTCAGGCTTCCCTACCAGTCTGAAAAAAAGTACTGCTCCTTTAATGTGAAAGAAAAGGCCTAAAAAAGGTTGAGCTATCTTAATGCATAGCCAAGAAACAAGATTTGAAGTGTGTGTAGCTTTAGTAGTGGCTAAACAAAGGGGGAAAAGGCACGAAGAACAATAGAAGCAGCAATTTGTTTTGGAATGTTCTAAAGAGAAAAATCCCTTTCTCAAAATGTAAGGAATATACTGTATCTGAATTGTACTGCCCCCTTGTGTAAAGCCTGATTATATCCTTAGTTTCTTTGTTACATCGTTCTACTAAGCTGGCCTATTTTGAGAGAAACTCCCAAAGCATGAGGTTGGGTTTTAAGTATACATTCATGCCATTACAGCTTCCACTATGCCATTGGGATGACTTCTTTAACCCAATGTGCACACCAAGCATCATTATCTCAACATACAATAGTTGATGATTTTAAAAAAAGGCTGCATTGAAACCAGAGACAGATTCTGGATCCCTGCTGCTACCTGCCAAATACAAAAAGCTGTTTGTTGAAGAGAAATGTTGCAGCTTAGTCAGTGCTACTGACAGTGAAATGTAATAAATTTCATAAAAACACTTGCTTATCTGCAGCTAGCTGGAATGAAGGAATAGCTGGAGAAACATTGATTTTAAAAGCTTCTGGCCAAGTTGCCTTCATTATTTAAAACATCATAAGCTCATTTAGAACTCATTTATCTTTAGCTGCTCCATGAATTTGGGTTGTTTGACTGTAGTCTTGAACTTTAACTCTGCATTAATGTTTGTCCTGATATCTACAGTTCAAATTATTTACTATTAGTCCTGCCCTTAGCTCTTGACTTTTCCTCAGTTATCCATGAGATCTCCTTCATTTGACCATTTTATCTTGATTCTGTCTCTGCCTTTGCTAAGTGCAATGAAGGTTTGGAGGCTTTGGCAGGTAAAAAAAAATTGTTTCACCATTAGAATAATAGTTGGAAGGAACTTCAAAAGTCATCTAGTTCAGACTGATGCAAAAAATCCATTATTGACCACCTCCTTCAAAGGTAACTTTGTGCAATATTAGAAGAATAAATATATGTCTGATTTGCCATTATGGATTACTGATTTGTGTTGGTTGTTGGGTTTTTTTTTCAACACCAACACAGTAGGAAAAGATGTTTAAGGAACTTAGTCAGCTTTTTATGAATTATTTGATCCATGATTACATATTTTTGCAGTTTTCTTCTTAAATTTTCCTTTATTACATATTATATGTTATGGTGGAGCTCCTCTGATAATAGGAAAGATGCACAGAAGTGCCTGGGACGGCCTGGGAAATCCACTAGCAGTGGTGTGATATAGGTACTCTGTACATGGTTATAATACTACCAGGCAAGTAGCACATGCCTAGTTGTTTCTACTTCTCCATCCCCAAAGGAGCACAATAGTTCAGGATAGGGGATTTTTTTACATCTTCCCTCCTGCAGTGTTGAAGGAAGAACACCACATCTTGCCAGGGTAAAGGATCTTCTGTGCCAATGTTATGAGGTATGAGGCAGGTTTTACACTACCCTCACTACCCAATAGGGATCTGGTCACCCTAAACAGAGCTGTTGGACAGCTATCAGCGGATAAAATAAGTGCAGAGATATTGACATTTTTCCGCCCTTATCGCCACAAGGTAATCTCTAATATGGGCTCTTACCTGGCTCACTTTGAGTCTTCCTCCAACAGTACTCCAAGCATCTCTTCTGGTGCTTCATCTCCTGGAGCCCCTTGGTAAACCAAAGTGCACCCGGAGTCAGTGCATAGGGAGATGGTAAAGCTGTCTGTGACACTCTTCCATAAGCTGAAGGAAGCATTTGAAAATGTCACACTTTTACTAGTTTATCCTTCAAAAGAAAATTTGATGCTGATGTTGATAATAAACTGGTTGTTTCTTACAATATTTCCAGAATAATAGCAAATGAGGGCTATCTCACACAGCAGGTGAAACATTAGGCCTGCTATGTAGAGAGAAGTTCCAACTGCTGTCCACAAGATAACTGCTATGAATATATTGAAATCCATCCCTTAGTAACAACATCATATTTTCCAGTTGATGAAATGATCAAAGACATAGAAAGTCAACTGGTATGGATCTATGCAACTATGAATTTGGGATACAATTGGATGAAACAATAGTACAAGACATGAAGCCCTGCTGAATCATCTTACCTACAATTTATCAAAAATGAAGAAACACATGAAGAAATGCTGTTCTGCAAATCAGTGATAATTAATACAATGGAGAATCAATGTTTAAAGTACGCCAGTGGTATCTCAAAACCAAAGATATTCCAATGATGAATATGATCTGATGTGTAACAGATGGAGCGCCATAAATGGTAAGTCACCATGCGGGTTTAATCACACTTTTAAAAAATGAAATTCTAAATCTCTTTTCTATCTACCTATTCATCGTCAAAATCTTGCCACCAAAAATCTAAATCAACAGCTTCACTCAACTGTTGATAATATCAGCAGTAACATGATACTGTAAAGGCACTTTAGTTAACTAGCAGATTGTTCCATAAGTTGTGTGAAGACATCAATGAAGAATTTGAATGCCTTCTTTTTAATACTGAAGTGCTGTCCAGAGGCTCATGCTTGAAACACTTCTGTAATTTATTTGATACCATTTCTGCAGTCTGCTGAGCCTGAATTATGCAGGAAAATTCAATGTTTGCATGGAAATGTGGCACATTTGGTTGACATTTATGACAAAATGAATAAGGTAAATATTCATTCAAGGCTTCAAGGTGATAATTTCAATTTAATCAAGGCAAAAACTCCAATATCTATTTTTATCATCAAGTTGGAAATATTTAAACATAGCATTGGCAGAAGAAGTTTTGCAGAGTTTCCCAGGATTAGAAGCATAAAAACATCCTATTCAGATTGTGACTTAGAAGAATATTGCTAACACCTGCAGGCACAGGAAAGTGACTTTGAGATTCACTTCAAAGATTTAATTAATTTGGAAATACCTGCATGGGTAACAAATCCATTCAATCACAAAGAGGAAGACCAAGAAGTTCATTTGCAAGAAGAAGTCATTGAACTTAAAATGATGAAAAATGAAAGCAAATCTTCAACAGTAGAGGACATCAAGCCATGTGGCTTAAACCTCATATGAAATTTCCCACTCTTTGGGAAAAAGCAAGACTTCTTTATATTGCTTTTCCATCCTCTTATCCTGTTCAATGAGGACTTACTGCAGTGAACTGCATACTAGTGCAAAATCAAAACTGTTTAGATATTGTTAATTGTGGCATCTTAACACTGTTACTATGCACATTTGCTCCAGATATTATACTATTAGCTAAAAAACATCAAGCACAAGGATCACACTAGTGTTTTATAAATAAATCTCATTTTATCTACTTTGCTATAACTAGGTATGTTAATAAATCATGCTAATTTGATGAAAGAGAAGAAGAGGATGACCAGCAGCAAGGTGGATAGACTCAGTTACAGTGGCAATGGGTGAACCACTGGAAGACCTGAAGGACCAAATTAGGGACAGATCCTCATGGAGAAAATCTACCTATGTGGTTGCCAAGAGTCGACACTGATTTGATGGCACATAATCAGTCAATAATTTGATATGTAATGTAAGTGCAATAAAAAGGCATAATAAAAATAATCAGTAATATTAATTATTCCTGAAAAATCCTTTTATGTCAAGTATTATTTATATTTTAAATGCATAGTGGGAAGCATTGGCATGTACACAATCTGAAAGGGTGTTGGGCCAAAAAATACTTTGTAAAGGGGTGTTGGGTCAAAAAAGTTTGGGCAATGTTGCATTAGAGCAAAAGGAGATGGATCTAGACCCATGATAAAGGACCAACAAGATAAAGGGAAAAGAACAAGACAGGGAAAGAACTTGGAGACTGATAAGAAACTACAACAGTAAAACCATTCGGCTGATTACACACTCAGATTTTTCTATACCAGCACACAGATTATGGGAAACAACATGGAAAATTTGAAATCCTAACACAGAAAGGCAAATATGGTGTTATAAGTATCACTCAAGCTTCATGGAATGACACACATGATTGGAACAGCATAGCTTAGTCAGCAGAGAGGAAGGGTTTTACACTGTATGTATACAAAGAATATGCCTACAAAGAAACTGACAATGCAGAACACGTAAATCCTGTTGAGAGTTTTTAGACAAAATAAAGAGAGTAACAAAAATAATATTGTTGTGGGAGTTTATTATAGATTGCCTAGAGAGAGAGAAGTTATTGATGAGGTCTTTCTATGTTAGTTATCAAACTTTCAAGGAGGCATGCAATACAGGTGGTCCTCATTTACCAACGGTAATTGGGACTGAGAACTCTATCACTAAGTGACGTGGTCTTAAGGCGCAACATCACAACTGCACCAACTTACAACACTAGTTCCAACAATCCCAGTTGTCGTTGGTGAATCCTGTGCAATTGCAGCTTCCCGTGGTCACATGATCGCCATTTGCAACCTCCTGCCTGCTTCCCCACTGTCTTTGCTTGTCGGAAGCCAGCAATGAAGGTTGCAAATGGCGATCACATGACTGCAGGGACACTGTGATGACCACAATGAGGATGCTGTAAGTACCCCTTGTTCAGTGCCATCATAACTTCGAATGGTCACTGAACGAGTGTATGTTAAGCAAGGACTACCTGTAGTCACAATGGGAAATTTGAACTATCTGACATCTGCTAGAAATGTAACTGTGCCAAGAGTCAGAGGTCCAACAAACTTCTTTCCTCACTTACTAATAACCTCATTTGTCAGAAAGTCTGATATCCTGGACCTAATCTGTATCCCATTATCTTTGAGTTCGTGATATCAAAAGGAGAAGTAATAAAGAAGACTCAAGACTTCCATTCTTGATTTCAGATGAGTGGATTTTAATAAACTCAGATGGAAAGTAGGAGCCATGAAATCAGGGAAAAAAACCTACACCATATGTAAGGTTTACCCCATTCGTCTTAGAGAAACTCTCGTGACATGTGTGTTCAGCAAAGCAGTTTACTCAAGCGTAACGTAAGTAAGTACAGACAAAGCCAGGGTTGGCTTGGCATAGCTTACATGGTATTTTATAGCTTCCCTGTTCCCACGCTTTACCCGTTGCTTAGTTACAGATTACCCGCAGTAATCCCCCCTCACCCAAATGGAAGATTCAGTCCAGTGCTTTTGTCTTTCTGATTGCAGTCTATGGGTTGTGCTGTTGTCACCTTTGTTGGGTTTGCCTGTTTGCGCGCAAAGCCGGGAGTTCTCAATCGATTGCTTCGCTTCTGAGCCTCTGCACTTTCCTTTGTTTGCAGCGCCCGAGGGAAGCCGCGCTGATACAAAGTATCTGCTTGTGGTTTTGAGTTAAGCACTGCCACCTGTCTGTAATCAGCTCGCGGTTTCACTTCCCCTTTTCCTCTGCTTGCACCTAGGCGGTGAAATTGACTTAGGCGAAGCTGAGCGGTGCCTTTGCCATGCCGTCCCGTGCCAGCTGAATCTGACACACCACAGATAGAGTCAGAAAGGCTGTTTATGGATAGTGGGCCTCTTACATTTCCAGTTGGTCTGATTTTAGTAACTTGACAAAATGCATTGAAAAATCCTATTTTGGATGGAAATCCACCTAGGTTTAGGATTTGCCATCAGTGAGATCAGTGTTTATGGATAGTGGGCCTCTTATTTCCTATCACCCTCATTTTAGTTCCCTGGTAAAATAAGTGAGGAAATCTATTTTAGATGGTAATCCACCTAGGGTTAGGGTTAGCCATTCATGAAATTGGTGAGAAAAACCAACATCACAGATAGATTTGAAGAGGCTATTTATGGATCTTGGGCATCTTACATTTCAATTCCACCTCATTTTAATAACTTGGCAAAATGCATTGGAAAATCCAATTTGGATGTAAATTGACCCAAGGTTAATATTAGCCATCCATGAAATTGGTGAGTAAAAGCAACATTACAGATAGATTTGAAGGTGTTGTTTACAGATAATGGGGCCTCTTAGATTTCCATTTAGCCTCATTATAGTAACTTGGCAAATGCATTGGAAAATCCTATTTGGATGTAAATCCACCAAGGGTTAGGGTTAGCCATCAATGAAATCAGTGAGAAAAACAAAGATCATGGAACGATTCAGAAAGGCTATTTATGGATAGTGGGCCTCTTATGTTTCTGAACCCCCTCATTTTAGTTCCCTGGCAAATGAATGGGGAAATCCTATTTGGATGCAAATGCACCTAGAGTTAGGGTTAGGTTTCCATGAAATCAGGGAGAAAAACCAACATGAGATTCAGAAAGGCTGTTTATGGATAGTGGGCCTCTTACGTTTCAATTCTGCCTCAATTTAGTAACTTGGCTAAGTGCTTTAGAAAATCCTATTTAGATGGAAATGCACCCAGAGTTAAGGTTAGCCATCCATGAAATCAGTGAGAAAAATCAACAAGAAGATCCAATGCCTTAAAATCTTGAAGTAAAAAGGGAATTATGGAAAATCCTATGAAACTGAAAATGCCATCATAAGCAATTTCTACTAGAAGGAAAAATTGGAAGATATCCAAAAAGACTAGTGTGGACACACACAGTTTTCTGAAATGCTAAAAAGAAAAAGGGGCTTGTATAGGAAATGGAAAGAAGGATAAAATGCAGTTATCAGAAACAATAGAATATCAGATAGGCCTAGAATGAGCTGAGGTTTGTGGAAAGTACCCTAAGCAACAAAAAAGGCTTTTTGGGATAGAAAAGACAAATAGGCTATAGGTTTGTTGCAAGGAGAAAATAGTGAATTGATAATGGCTGATGGCGTGAAGGCAAACTGTCTTAATTCATCATCTCTCTGAAAGGAAACAGAGTTCTAGCTGGCCATTGTCATGTCACTAGTGGAGTTACTAAATTGTGGCTTAGGGTAGACAAGGAGAGGTTAAAAGAACACTGAGCTAATGTAAATCACCCTGTAAATTATTGACCAATTAGCCTTCAATCTGTTATCAGCAAATTATATAGTAGATTTCTGTACCACACACTTCTGACTGGATGTCCTCCAAAAACATTTTGGCCTAGAATAGCAGGTCTCAAAGTGTGGTGTACAGATCCCTGAGACCCCCTGAGACCCTCTGCAAAGTTCTTTGGGGTCCTCAATAATTTTTAAGAAAGTAAAGCGTTCCTGAGACCAAATGTTTGAGAACTGCTGGCTTAAAGCAAGCCAGCTTCAGGTCTGAACACTCAACCATGGATCAATGTATTTTACTACATCACTTAGCTGAAAAATATTACAACCAACTTAAAGGTGCTCTCTATGTAGCCTTTATAGACCCAAGGGAAGCCTTTGATTCTATTCCACAATAATGACTCTGGAGGAAATTATCTACTACAACAATAGACCACTGTCTTATTAGGCTAATTAAAAAATTTAGATACCTTTAGCCTCAGAAGACTCTACACATGGACATCACCAGATGGTCAATACCGAAACCAGATTGATTATATACTTTGCAGCCAAAGATGGAGAAGCTCTATACAGACAGCAAAAACAAGACCAGTTGCTCTGTGGCTCAGATCATGAGCTTCTTACTGCAAAATTTAGGCTTAAATTGAAGAACGTAGGGAAAACCACTAGACCACTCAGGTATGACTTAGATCATATTCCTTGTGAGTACACAGTGAAGGTGATGAATAGATTTAGAGGATTAGATTTGGTAGACAGAGTGCCTGAAGAACTATGGACAGAGGTCTGTAACATTGTACAGGAAGCAGCAACTAAAACCATCTCAAAGAAAAAGAAATGCAAAAAAGCAAAATGGCTGTCTGATGAGGCTTTACAAATAGCTGTGGAAAGAAGGAATGCGAAAAGCAAGGGTGAAAGGGAAAGATATAAGCAACTGAATGCAGATTTCCAGAGAATAGCAAGGAGAGATAAGAAGGCCTTCGTAAATGAACAATGCAAAGAAATCGAGGAAAACAATAGAATGGGGAAGACTAGAGATCTCTTCAATAAAATTGGAGATATCAAAGGAACGTTTAGTGCAAGGATGGGCATGATAAAGGACAAAAAAGGCAGGGACCTAACAGAAGCAGAAGAGATTAAGAAGAGGTGGCAAGAATACACAGAAGAACTATACAAGAAAGATCTTCCCCTGATGTCCATGCTGGTGTGGTCACTGATCTTGAGCCAGACATCCTGGAGAGTCAAGTGGGCCTTAGGAAGCATTACTAACAACAAAGCTAGTAGAGATGACAGTATTCCAGCTGAGTTATTTAAAATACTAAAAGATGATGCTGTTAGTGCTGCATTCAATATGCCAGCAAGTTTGGAAAATGCAACAGTGGCCACGGGATTGGAAAAGGTCAGTTTACATTCAAATTCCAAAGAAGGGCAATGCCAAAGAATGCTCAAACTATTGCACAATTGCACTCATTTCACATGCTAGCAAGGTTATGCTCAAAATCCTACAAGCTAGGCTTCAGCAGTAGGTGAACCAATAACTACCAGATGTACAAGCTGGGTTTTGAAGAGGCAGAGGAACTAGAGATCAAATTGCCAACATTCGCTGGATCATGGAGAAAGCATGATCACCTAATGTGAAGAGAGGACTCTTTGGAAAAGACCCTGATGCTGGGAAAGATTGAAGGCAAAAGGAGAAGAGGACAGCAGAGGATGAGATGGTTAGATAGCACCACTGAAGCAATGACCATGAAACTGAGCAAACTCAGGGAGGCAGTGAAGGACAGGAAGGCCTGGCGCGATATGGTTCATGGGGTCACGAAGAGTAGGACACAACTTAACGACTGAACAACAACAACAAGCCTCAGAAGAGAAGACTGAGAAGAAATATGAAAGCAGATTTCAAATATCTAAAGAGTTGTCATATAGAGGATGGGAGTGAATTTTTAATCTGTCACTTCAGAAGGTAGGACAAGAACTGATGAGCTGAAATTGCAGGGAGGTATATTTACATAAATATTAAGAGGAATTAGTTGACAAGAAAGAGCTGTCCACCAGTGAAGTAGTATGTTCCCCTTCCCTGGAAATCTTCAAACAGTAGACCCTACACATTTTTTATTAAATGTTTTAATAGAGCCTATGCATTTAATCTATACTTTTCTATATTTATATGCTTATTATTGGAGCATACTACATCTTGCTTACTCATCCCAGTGCTGTTCCTAGTACTTGACATCACACTATTTTCTGGACTCTTTTCTTTCTCCCTCACAGGATTAATTTGCAATAATCAAAATAGCGTGAGATTTGTTCAAAAGCTCTTTTTTATTTTTTTTATTTTATTTGTCACATTTATATAGCTGCCCATCTCACACAAAGAGACTCTGGGCAGGGTATAACAATTAAATAAAACAGCAAATGGATAAAAAACAATCATTAAAAAAAGATAAAATTATTAAAATAAAATTATCAAAAAATTTAAAATATATAAACCCCACGGAGAGAGCAGAATATCAATCATAGTGGAGCCATCTAAGAATGTCTCTGGTTCCCAAAGACCCTCAGGCCTGATGACACAGCCAGGTCTTGAGGGACTTCCTAAACGACAGCAGGGAAGGAGTGAGCCTAACTTCAGGAGGGAGAATGTTCCACAAGGAGGGAGCCATGGCAGAGAACGCCCGCCTCCTGCAAGTCCCTGGCTGATGGAACCTGTAGCATACCTTCCGTGCCAGATCTAATGGTACGGGCTGATGTAATCCAGGAGAGGCGGTCCCTCAGATAACCCAACCCCATGCCATGAAGGGCTTTAAAAGTCAAAACCAGCACTTTGAATTGGACCCAGAAGCCAACTGGCAGCCAATGCAGCTCATGAAGCAGAGGTGTAATATGTGTTCTTCTAGGAGTACACATAACTGCCTGCACCACCACATTCTGCACCAGTTAAAGCTTCCGGATACTCTTCAAGGGATATCCCCTGTAGAGCACATCACAGTAATCCAATCTGGAGGTGACTAGGGCATGAGTAACTGTGAGCAGAGCCTCCCGATCCAGAAAGGGGCACAATTGGCGCACAACACAAAGCTGTGCAAAGGCCCTCCCAGTCATGACTGTCACCTGTTCTTCAAGCAGGAGTTGCGAGTCTAGGAGGATCCCCAGATTGCACACTGGGTCTTCTGGGGCAGTGTCACCCCATGCAGCACCAAAGATGGTACAGTCCCAGAACTGGCAGGGCCCCAAACCCAAAGTTACTCAGTCTTGCCAGGGTTCAGTTGAAGCCTGTTGTTCCCCATCCAGACCATCACACCCTCCAGGCACTGGGATAAGGCATTCACGGCATCACTTAATTTGCCAGGGGCAGAGATGTATAGTTGGGTACAGGTAATCCTCGTTTAACGACCACAATTGGGACTGGAATTCCTATCACTAAGTGATATGGTAGCAAAGCAAGATATCACATGACCACATTGCTTAGCGACCGCAATCCTGGTACTCCTGGAGGTGACTAGGGCATGAGTAACTGTGAGCAGAGCCTCCCGATCCAGAAAGGGGCACAACTGGCGCACAACATGGATTGTTAAGCAGAGGGGATCCCAGGTAAAGAATCTGGGAGTGTCACAAGGCAGTAGGGGAGGCTCTAGGAGACCCAGAGCAGGCCACAGGTAATTTGGGGGTGTTCCGCTGTGTGGCACAAACTTGCAGCTGCCCCTGGAATCTTCAGCCACCCCAGCCCAGCACAGCAGCATAGCGCAAAGCTGCTATGCCCTGGGAAGCCTCAGCTGCCCCAGCCCAGCACGGCAGCATTTAAGATTGCAGGGATGCTGCAACTCCCCCCACCTGCCTATCCCCCCCCATCTATGCCTTTTTGGCTGCCTTGCACAGTGGCACTTGGCAGCAGCAACACTGAGGCTGGGGCTAAAGAAGCAGCCCAGGGCCTTCAGTCTCAGCCAGCTGCCACCACTGGCAGGCCTTGACTTCAGCCCCAGTGCCACTGCTACCACTGCTACCACTGAGAAATGCCACTTTCAGGCTCCACACCATGGCCACCCACCCCAGCACCATTGCACAAAGTCGCAGCTGCCCCCGCTGCCCTGCACTCCACAGGGTCTGTTGTGCCCAGCTGACCTACGTCATTTTCCTCCTACTCCTGATGAGGTGCGCCCGGCATGACCTACTGTATGCAAGGCAGCTGCTGGCTGTGCCAGGCCTTCTTCCTGAGGCCACTCATGCTGTTCTCCAAGCCACTTGTGCCATTCCTTCTCTAAATTGTGTGCCTCATTCCTTCTCCAAATTACACACCCCATTCTTGCGATCCTTCGGAAACCTTCTGGTCTTTCTCAGGTCTCATGACAGCGAGCGCATGATTTGGAGAATGAGGTCTTCCGAAGCTCTGCAAGAATGGGGCTCCTGCCATTCTCCAAATAGTGCACCTGTTCTTGCAAGACCTGGGGAAGATCAGGTTTCCGAAGGACCACAAGAATGGGGTGTGCGATCTGGAGAAGGAATGGCGTGAGGGGCTTGGAGAATAGCACGAGCAGCCTCGGGAAGAAGGCCTGGCATGGTCAGCAGCTGCCTCGCATAGAGTAAGGTCAGGCCAGTCGCGCCTCATCAGCAGTGGGAGGAAAATGGTGGTCAAATGGGCGTGGCAGAGCCTGTGGAGTGCAGGCAGTGAGGGCAATTGGGGCATTGTGCAATGGTGTTGGGGTGGGTGGCCACAGTGTAGGTTTGAGGTGGCATTTCTCAGTGGTGGCAGCAGCGCTGGAGCTGAAGTTGAGGCCTAGGGGTGGTGGCAGCTGGCTGAGACTGCTGAAGGCCCCAGGCCTCAACTTCAGCCCCAGCCCCACTGTAGCCCCAGCCCCACTGCAGCCGCTGAGTGTCACTGTGCGTGGCGGCCAAAAGGGCATAGATGGGGGGGAGATAGGCAGGTGGGGAGAGTTGTAGTGCCCCTGCAATTGTAAGTGCAGGCAGTTTGCCTAGTGCCTGAATTTTGATCACTTGACCGTGGAGATGCTACAACCATTGTAATTTCGGGCAGGGATCATAAGTCCATTTTTTCATCACCGTCGTAATTTAGAGTTCAGTGAGGACTACCTGTATCATCAGTGTACTGATGATACCCCACCCCATGGTGATAGATAAGCTCACCCAGTGGCCTCATGTAGATATTAAATAGGAGAGGGGAGAGCACTGAACCCTGCGGCACCCCACATAGTAGGGGTCAAGGGTGGGACCTCTCCTCCCCAATCATCACCGACTGGAATCAACTCTGGATAAAGGAGTCAAACCAGCACAGCAGTGTGCGGCCCACCCCCAGTCCTCTAAGCCAATCCAGGGTTACATCATTGCTCCCCAAATAATTTGTAGAATCCTGGATCCTTGGCCTTATTCCAAAAATGCACTTAGAAATTAGTGCATTTTTGTATCATTTTTTCATAAATTCACACATAAACACATTTTGCTTACACATAAACTATAACAGTACTCAAGATAACATTCCAATGTGCCCTAATCACAAAGGCCCTGTAGCTCCCAGTCCTGTTAAACAAGCGTACCAAACATGCCTTAGAAAATTAAATTCCTCTAAATAATAAATGAAACTTGCAGAAAGGTATCTTACTGCGGAGCACTAATAAGGAAGATAATCTGCTAAGGCTGTATAACAAAGGGACAAAATCATCTGTGTTATATAGGATATATTTAGAAACCTATGTGTAGAATGCATGTTTTATCAGTTTGAATGCCACTGATCCAGAGATCCACATTACCAGTTTTAGTTTTGCTGTAGCTCAAGGAGGGCAGTAAAAAAAATGAGAAAAGCTGTTAACCCTGTACTGTATAGGCAAATAATTTAAGAGCCAGCCTTGCCTATCTGTATTCAGACTCATTAAAGATAAGCAACTCAGTGATAATCCTTAAAGTATTGTCCAAATAACCATAATCCTTTTAGTTAATTGATTGAAGAGCAATAGCTATAGATACTGATCAAAGAGGGAAATTGTTAAGCGTCACACTAAAAATAATGATATATAATGTATTGCTTCACCTAATCATATCCCAGTGTCTTTGGCTAATGTTACAAATCCTTGATTTTCTTTTTCCAAGGGTCTTCTCCACATTAATATACCTAGAAATAGGGACTACGTGGCAGGGCCACCCATAGGAAACTGAGATTTCATCAGAATGAAGAAATGTGTATCCTGACCATGATTCAAGCTCTGCCTTTTTGTAGTTACATAGTGTCATAATGCAATAAAAAAAGGGGTAGACACATGTTTAGTAATTTGCTCTCTTCTCCTCACTTTTGCAGACACCCATCTTTTGTAAGGCTATTACCTAAAGCAGAAGTAAGGTACTGTATGTGCTAACAAATCAAAAATATTTGATGTACAGAAGGAATTAGCATTTTATTGCAAGCAGATTTTTGTTACTTTAGAGGTTTGTGCCAGTTTAAATATGAAATCCCAGACATGACAAAAGCAGTGAAAAAGTTCCAAAGAAGGGATATATTTGTTAAGACTACACTGGCTATTGTTGTTCAGTCGTTAAGTCGTGTCCTACTCTTCGTGACCCCATGAACCATATTGCGCCAGGCCTTCCTGTCCTTCACTGCCTCCCTGAGTTTGCTCAGTTTCATGCTCATTGCTTCAGTGATGCTATCTAACCATCTCATCCTCTGACGTCCTCTTCTCCTTTTGCCTTCAATCTTTCCCAGCATCAGGGTCTTTTCCAAAGAGTCCTCTCTTCACATTAGGTGACCAAAGTATCTGAGTATTCCCCCCCGCCTCAGATCTCTATAAATACCCACAAAAGGGTCACATCACCCTGGGCACAGAGATAACTGCTCCTGTCTGTGCTCCTGCACTCTGAAGATGCCGGTCACAGGTGCTGGCGAAACATTAGGAAACAAAACTTCCAGAACACGGCCACACAGCCCGGAAGACCCACACCAGCCAAAGTATCTGAGCTTGAGCTTCATTATCAATCCTTCCAATGAGCAGTCAGGGTTGATTTCCTTTAAGATTGACTGGTTTGACCTCCTAGCAGTCCAGGGGACTTTTAAGAGTCTTCTCCAGCACCACAGTTCAAAGGAATCAATTCTTCGGCGCTCGGCCTTTTTTATGGTCCAGCTCTCACAGCCATACATTACTACTGGAAAAACCATAGCTTTGACTATGCGGATCTTTGTCGGCAAGGTGACGTCTCTGCTTTTTAATATGCTATCTAGGCTTGCCATAGCTTTCCTCCCAAGGAGCAAGCGTCTTTTAATTTCATGGCTGCAGTCTCCATCTGCGGTGATCTTGGAGCCCAAATAAATGAAGTCTGTTACTGCTTCCATTTCTACCCCTTCTATTTGCCAGGAATTGATGGGTCCAGATGCCATGATCTTAGTTTTTTTAATGTTGAGTTTCAAGCCAGCTTTTGCACTCTCCTCTTTCACCCTCATCAAGAGGCTCTTTAGTTCTTCACTTTCTGCCATTAGGGTGGTATCGTCCGCATATCTGAGGTTGTTGATGATTCTCCCTGCAACCTTAATTCTGGCTTGTGATTCTTCCAGCCTGGCATTTCTCATGATGTACTCTGCATATAGGTTAAATAAGCAGGGTGACAGTATACAGCCTTGTCGTACACCTTTCCCTATTTTGAACCAATCGGTTGTTCCATGACCGGTTCTAACTGTTGCTTCTTGGCCCGCATACAGATTTCTCAGGAGACAGGTAAGGTGGTCTGGTACCCCCATCTCTTTAAGAATTTGCCACAGTTTGTTGTGATCCACACAATCAAAGGCTTTTGCATAGTCAATGAAGCAGAAGTAGATATTTTTCTGGAACTCTCGTGCTTTCTCCATGATCCAGCGAATGTTGGCGATTTGATCTCTAGTTCCTCTGCCTCTTCGAAACCCAGCTTGTATATCCGGTAGTTCTCGGTTCACATACTGCTGAAGCCTAACTTGTAGGATTTTGAGCATAACCTTATATTATATTATATTATATTATATTATATTATATTATATTATATTATATTATATTATATTATATTATATTATAATATAATATAATATAATATAATATAATATAATATAATATAATATAATATAATATAATATAATGCAATGCAATGCAATGCAACACAACACTGGCTATAACTACATTTGAATATCCCACTCTGGGTAATATTTGCTTTGTGATATATACCTTTATGTTTCTAAAACCAGGCACCATTCTCAAATCAAACAGTTCAGGAGTTTCAATCCAGTGGTTGATACTTAGAACATGAAGAATACATTCAGGTTCATTAGGCCTTAAACTATGGGGAATTCAAAGTTATTTTCTTGATGGTTATGCTATCATAGATAATAAAAACGATGAGCTCTGAATTTAATGGATGCTTTTAGCACCATGCTCTTGCAGGTTGTGCTCTTGGGTAATAGTATCCTCTGATGGGAGAAACTTACGATGCTTTTTACAGCTTTGCTCAGAAAAGTACTGCTAAACAGAAAATAATGTTTTGAAGTTAGAACTATTTGGCAGTATTCTCTAAAAACAAATGAGATTCTTAAGATCTTACTCAATGCTGTACGATTGCTAACACCATAAAATATTCTCTGTGGGGGCTCTAAAAATATTATTTTCCTTTTATAAGCTCAAAGCTTAGACACAGATCCATCATTGTTATTATACTAGTCTGTATTCATATGCTAACAAAACTTAAGGAGTACCCACTTGGTTGTACCAAAGTAATTTACAAAGACTTCAGACAACTTTTAAACTATTTTAGGATTGTAAAATGTAAAGTATGGATTTCTAGAAGTTGTCTTCTTGTACTTCTCATCAGAGTAAGCATGTTGCCATTCCGTGTGGATTATCCAGAAACCCATCAGTTACATACATGCATTCATTCTAAAGAAAAAACATGGGTTAGTGGAAACACGCTGTACTGTTGAGAATTGGATAGTAAAAACCTATGATGTCTGGCACCTTCTAAAGCAAGTCCATTGAATATCAGAATATTTGGAAATATACTTTCATCAGAATAGGAGTATTCATCAGAATAGGGGTCCAAGTGGTGTGTCAGTCTAGAAAAAAAAAAAAGAAATACTAATAATTCTCACAAGGATAGTAAGCTTTACACCAAGATCAGATCACAATCAACCTGAATAGTGCATACTTTGAGGGGAAAACCTCGTTTGAGAATTAACCTGACACACAAATGGTAAGACATCCCTATAAATTATTATAAATTATAAATAACATTATAAATTATAAAAATTACTGTTTTTTCATACTTGGGTATGACCATGTGTGAATTCATTAATGATAGGATTGTCTGCATCCTGGAAGCACTGTGAATATGATAACTTAAGGCAGGAAAAATATGTTAATTGCACGATTTACAATTCCTCATGGTCTATAGTGCTACTTTGGAAGCATATCTGGCCTACAGCATCTCTGCCAAGGTCATCTTCCTTACTCTCTCTATAGGTGCTCTCTAGTTTGCTACATAAGATTAAAGAGCACTGTCTATACTGTACTGCCTATACACTGACAGAGATTATGTAATTTGTGTCTCAGGAGGGAAAGTAAAATTCTTCTTTAGGGCAAAGCTGCAACTTTTTGTATTTGTAGGTGCTGGCATCCAAAAATCAACATTCTGGGGCAAAAGAGTCCATTTTGGGTGTTGTAATATTTCTCTCTCTCTCTCTTTCAAAAAGAGGGGTTCAAATGGAAGGCCCTTAAAAGGCAAGCTTCCCACTCCCACTCTTAACACTCATCTCCAAATGGCCCATAATCATGCCATACCACTGAACTTGTGACTTATGTATGAATTGCTTATAGATGTAGTTTATATATGGTTAAAATGAAATATAGTCATCTTCATTTAAACTGTTGTATAAAACTTGCGTTTTATTGGTCAACAAAATTTCACCTCTGCTCTACTTAAAAGACTTCACAAGCAAAAACTCTGCAAAACAATTTATTGTTTATGTATGTTGGCTGGTCCTAAAATGTAGTTGCAATCTTTTTGGAGGTACAATTCCAAGGCAAATGATTTACTCTTCATTCAGCCAATGTGAACAAATTAATATCCATTGACTTAAAGTCCACTTTACATGCTTTTCTGATAAAGAACACTCTTAGTCTTGTGAATGATTATTAGAACATTTTTGGTCAAATAACAAAAGTGTTTTACAATTGTGTAATGAGTGAAGCTGGTGAGACAGGAATCAGTGCTAGAGAGAACCGTTATGTCAGCGCAGGTTAGGTTATTCCCAAGGCCATTAAAAGAACAGCCAAATATCTGTTGACTTGGAAAGGCAAAGAAAAAGCCTAGAATTTAAACCCAGGAATATAAATCTATGAAAAAGCTTTGATTTCTGTGTACTGCAGTAACCAGAGAAACTGCAGAGATTAGAGAAACTAATTTTGACAAACTGAGTCCATTTGCTGAGAAATCCAGTTCCTGAATAAGGGTTTAAGAGAGAGTTTCTCCCTATTCTTGGAACATTTGTCAAGCTTGTACACTGGAATTTAATTTAATTTAATTAACATATGGAGAGAGTTACATTTTAATAAGCAAGAATATACTTTCTTAGATTTAGTAGATAAATGTATTATTGGACTGATGACAATTTCTGACCATGTACCAGCCACAATGCCATTAGTTCTGAGAAAACTGAGAAAACTAGTGGGAGGTGTTATTATAAAACTTTATTGCTAGACAATCCTTAATCTGTTGTTCAGCAAAAAAGATATGGATATGTTAAACTAATAAGAACAGATGATATACTTCATCTTAGCCAAAAGGCTGAGAAATGATATAGACATATTTTTCAAATAGAAAATTGATTGGTATGAGAATAGTATTGAAGGGGAGGAGGGAGGGGATTTTCTTAGCCTGGCTTTCGCTATCTTGCCTCTGTATTTTGCTTGCACTAGGAAGAAACTGCCTGAAGGACATGTACACAGAAGACCTTGAGGGAGGAGAGCACAGGGAAAAGGTCTTGAGGGTAAAGGGGGGAACACTGGTTCAAACTGCCTTAAACTGCCTTATTAGTTGCAATGCTATAAAAACTGGGTTTGGAATCTTGTTGGTGTGGAGCTGCCCAGAACTTTCTGCTGCCTGTGTTTTGGGTTACGGTCCACCCAGCTGTTCACTCGGTCGATTAAAGAGCTGTTTTCTTTTTAAGAGCCTCCGCCTGAATTCCTGGTTTTGGATTTTCTACAAACCTTACAATATGGAATAAATTTAAAGCATTTAATTGGGAAAGACAATCACTTATACCTCTTGGAGAGAAAAATGAGAGAAATACATTGTTGGAAGTAAAATGATTACATTGAAATGGAATTTTATTAAAAATTTTATTCTGAAAATGCAGTAATGCTCAATGTGCAGATGGATGCCTTTTTAAATGGGATAGATCTTCCAAAAATTTTGATTTCCTAATCAACGTGTTTTGCTACACCATGAACTTGATAATGTCTTGATATCCCTAAATTAAGTAACTGTTTAAGAGATTATTTAATGACCACTGTATCTCCTAGTAGAGAAGTTAAAATATGTTTATCTAATTATAAAATAGTATGTCCATCATAAGACTCTATGTCTTTAATATTATCTTTAACATGTACAGCTAATCCCCAGTTTAAGAATGAGTTTTGTTCCCAAGTTTTGTTTTTAAGTCGAATTTGTATGTAAGCCAGAACAGTATTATTGTATAATACTATACAAGTAGTATTATATAATTAACTAGAATGATTGTGTATTTAATTTAAATTTTGCTACAATAAGCTCCATTCTTAACTATCGGTCATCTGTAACCCCAGCATTCTTAACCTGGGGACTACCTGTGCATCTTACGAACCCATGCACGTCATAAGACCCCCATCTATTATTTGGATTTGGCTGCTGAGAATGCTTCTGTGTGGCCTGAAAGCATCCCAGGTGCTACTGTCACTTTCTTTACAAAATAAGACACTGTCATAATTTGTCATGTGCATCTGCATTAACATACCTTAGGCCAAAAGCCTCTGTTACATATATGATTACTTTTTACATCCATTCTATTTAACAGCAATTTTCTTTGAAAAAAATCAGCATAAAGCAGCCTCAGGAAGTCTTTTTTAAGACTTTCAGCAGTTACATTTTCTCTAATAAAACAAACTCTAATTGCTTTAATTCATCAGTCAGACTTGCTCTGATAAAACCTTGATATTTCCCTCCAGATCAGAAGATTCATGTTCTTTTGCTGTATCTTCGTAAAATAAGTCCACTGAAAAGTGTGTTGTGAGTATATCAACATTATAATTCAGCAAGAAGTCAAATAGAGCTCCATAAGGGTAGCAATTCTTTGATAAAGCAATTTCCCAATGTCACATCCAACTGGCTAAAGAAAGAAGGTATCAAGGGTTCACCAACCTCCTCCTCCTCTGGTATCCTCATTTACAATTTAGCAGTATATTGTTCAAATCCATATAATCCTCACCATTTCCCACAATAAAGACTAACAGTGCAGATTTTGTCAGGACTGCCAGGGGTGCACCTCAGCAAACAAATTTCTCTCAGTACTGGTTTATGTAGGTCCAATTTGGAACAAATTAAATTTAGAGTTGCAGCGGATGAAAGCCATGATGGCAATCTGAAAGATTTATCTCTTTACATACACGGTAAAAAAGCTGTCTCTTTCTTACAGCGTATGATTTTTAGGCTTCTTCTGCTCAGAGCTCTTTATTGAAGAGGCTGAGGAGGTTTGGAAAATCCCATTTGCAATGCTTTTGTTTTCCACCTTTTCTTCTTTAAATGTACTTTAAAATCATAGGTGTGATTTTAGATGGAGGGGAGGGGAAGTCAAGTAATGCATATTTTGCCCATTACACAAAACATATATAAAAAGGTAGAACCTGCATTGTGACATCACAATGCATGTTTTTTTCACTTTGGCATCATTGTGGTTAGGAACTGACACCTATGATCAAAGTTTCTTGCAAACGTGGGTGGGTCACTGTATCCAAAACAGCTTGCATAACCTTATAAACCATAATTTCAACCATATTACAAGCCACTGTTTTTGCCTGTGGCTTAATGTTACCTTGGCTTTTTCTCAGAAACTTAATCTAAATAGCAAATAGTTATTTTACTATTCTGAAGAGCCAACGCATACCTCCAATTCCCCCTGCCCCATATGATTCTGCCATAGTAACTGTTCTAATCCATTGATGCTAATTATTACTTATGCTGGTGAATATAACATTAATTATAGAAATGAACTTATGTCCACATCCCATTTTAATAACAATTTTTAAGGAAATTTACATTACATTTTCTATGTGTCTTTCTTCAAAATCTATCTATCTATCTATCTATCTATCTATCTATCTATCTATCTATCTATCCATCCATCCATCCATCCATCCATCCATCCATCCATCCATCCATCTATCTAAAGACCACCCAACTCCAAGAAGATCCTGGGCAGCATACAATAAATCCAATACATATATTAAAAACACAACTAAACAGGTTATATTCTGAAGAGGAATATAAAGGACAACAGCAAGTTTATAATCAGTGCAATGGAATACATCAGCAATAACAATAAAAGCAGCACTAATTTTCCTAGATGCAGAAAAAGCCTTTGACAACCTGCAATGGCCATTTTTACTTGCAGTATTGAACAAAATAAATCCCAGAGAAGAGTTCAAAGCCTAGGTTAAAAGTATCTATCAGTGGCAAACAGCTAAGATCATGGCCAATGGAGCACTTTCTACAGATTTTCAAAGAATTAAAGGGACTAGGCAAAACCCAATTTCTTCCCTATTATTGCCTTAGAAATACTAACAGAAAAGGATTGAGGTGACAAACTAATACCTGCCCTCAAAATTTGTGGAGAGGAATACAAGCTTAAATGTTATGTAGATGATGTAGTAATAAACCATCACAGAACCACAAAGTGCAATCAGAGAGTTGATGAAAATAATCCAAGGCCTTAGAGAATTCCCTGGATATAAAATCAATTCAAAAAACAAAAATAGTTACAGAAATCTAATGCAGGAAGAAGAAATTTAAAGAGATCTTCAAAGGTAGAAAAAAATAATGCTTTCTTGGTTAGGATCAATTACAGGTACTCCTCATTTAGTGACTGCCTTGGACAGTGACCATTTGCAGTTATGACCAATGACCACATTTACAACCTTCCCAGCCTCTCTCTCTCAGTCAGGGGTTTGCTATTACAGTCAGTCAGTATGCATTATCCTGTGTCTGACTCATTTTGTTCTTTCCCCCACCCCCAGAGATTGCCTAAACAAGCAATCTCTTCCTGAGCTGCTTTTCTCTGCAACCCAGCTCTTCCCTGAAAAGTGCTAACCCCAAGTTAACAAGCTCAGCTCTGTGACCTTAATTAGTTGATAGAACTTCTGCAGCTGCTTTCTGAAATTGACAAGGCCCTAATGAGTTTCACACTAAAGACTTTTGTTTGCCTCCTAAGGGGCTTGTGGCTGGCAGCTGCAAGCAGCTCAGCAAACAGCCAGTGCTGGCGCATTGTTTTCAATATGTATTTCCCACTGTGTGCCTGCTTACTCTCTTGTAATCCTTTCTTCTCCAATGAATGTACATACAAACATTAATTCTCTTCTTGGTAATTATCCAAAGGGCAGGGGAGCAGGGACAAAGAAAAGCTGAAAACTGTAAGTGCAGTCACAGTCATGTGATTTTTCATTTAGTGACCACTTTGCTTAATGACCAAGTTGCTACTTGCTTCAGTTCTGATCCCAGAAAAAAATTTACAATAATGGAAAAAAACTGTCAACAAATTTATATGGAGCGGAAAAAAACTTAAAGTAAAATCCAAAAATTTACAAGATTCCAAAGACAGAGGTGATCTTGCTCTTCCAAACTTCAAAGTATATTATAGAGCAAGCTGTCTGTCATGGCTAACAGAATGAATAAAATCCCCAAACAGTAGAACGTCAATAATGGAAGAAGGTGACCTAGCTAATGGACTTCATAGAGATTTATGGTACAGGTAGTCCTCATTTAATGGCCATTCAGCGACCATTTGAAATTACGACAGCACTGAAAAATGGACTTACATTCCGTGCCCAAAGATACAGCTGTTGCAACACCCCTGCAGCCACGCAATCAAAATTTGGGCGCTTGGCAGCCACCTGCACTTATGACCACAGGGGTGCTGCAATTCCCCCCACCTGCCTATCTCCCCCCATCTATGCCATTTTGGCTGCCCTGCACAATGGCACTCAGCGGTGGCGGTGCCAGGGCTGGGGCTGAAGTAGAGGCCCGAGGCCTTCAGCAGTCTCAACCAGCTGCCACCACCCCCAGGCCTCAATTTCAGCCCCAGCACCACCACTGCCACTGAGAAATGCCGCCTCAAGCCCCACACCACTGGCCTTCGCCCCTTGCACCATTCCTCAAGCCGCGCTTCTTGTTCCTTCCCTAAAGCTGGTGTCCAGTTCCTTCCCCAAGTCACATGTCCCATACCTTCTGCAACCAGCATCTCATTCCTTCCCCAAGCCGCACCTCTTGTTCCTTCCCTAAAGCCGGAGTCCCATTCTTGCAAGACCTGGGGAAGGCCACAAGGTTTCTGAAGGATTGCGAGAATGGGATGCTGGCTTCCAGAAGGAACAGGATGCCGGGACACCGGCTTTAGAGGAGGAATATAGAGGGGGGGGGGGATAGGCAGGTGGGGGGAGTTGCAGTGCCCCTGCAGTCATAAGCATTCCAGGGGCAACTGTGGCTTTATGCTACACTGCAGCACAACTCCAACTTGTACGTGGTCTGCACCAGGCCTCCCAAGGCCTACCCCACCCCCCTGAGGCACCTCTGTGCTCCTTACCTGGGACTCTGTCTGCTTAACAACCTGCAATTCTTGTTTAATGGCAGCAGTCAGGAAAGCTGGGTTTGTAGTCACTAAGTGATAATTCACTTAACAACTGCATTGCTTAGTGACCTAAATTCTGGTCCCAATTCTGGTCATTAAGTGAGGACTACCTGTACAGGGATACAAAAGAGGACACTCTTTTTAAAAGGACGTATTATAAGATAAAGCTTGATAAAAGTATGGAAGTTTTGGAGAAAAATAGTAAGTCCAACAATTTCACCACTAGCTTCTCCTTTAAATGCTTTTTATGCAAGAGAAATCTATAGTAAGAAAAGTGCAATTCCATATGCAGATATGGTCCACTCAGATCCTACAAAGAGACTGAAGACACAGCAAGAATTACTTGGCAAAGGAACATACCATGGTTGATGTACCTACAAATTGTTGGATGAATAAAAACTGACCTCAAAAATAAAGGAGGATTTCTAAGAAAAATAACAGAATTTGAAATTCTCATATAGAATCAAGACCACCTATATATATAGAAATTGTTACTTGGATATTACACAGACAGAATAAAAATTATTACTTAGATATTACACAGACAGAACAAATTAAAAAATTGTATGATAAAATGGATGCAAAACTTCCAGAAAAAAAGAGTACAACAATGAGAAGAACTATGGAGCAAATCTATAATATTTACTCCAAGTTAAAATTTAAGAGAAAACTCATATAAAATGCTTTATAGATGATATACAATTCTGTCAATAATTAACAACATAGAAAAATCATATAGGAATAAATGCTGGAAGAGAATATTTTATCATATGGGGTGAACATGTATAAAAACTCAAAAGTACTGGAAATAAACACTCAAAGAATTTTAGAAATCGAATTTGAAATGCAACCACATTTCTTTTCCTAGGCATAATTACAAGAATGGCTCATATACATACATACATACATACATACATACATACATACATACATACATACATTACATATTACATACTATATAGCAAGGCAAATTTTTAGAGTATGTTTTTTAAGGGGAAAAAGAAATGACCAAAGAATCAAAATCAGAAATATATGAAAATGCATGACCATTTTAAATTTTTATAAATAGTGTATATCAGTCAAACTTCCACAAAGGAGAAGTCAGAAACTAAACACTCATCTATAATATATTTAGTAGTTTTTTCTTTCTCCTTTTTTTATAATATCTTTAAATAACAAAATAGTGGAGACTTTGGCACTCAGTGCAGAGATTCAAAACGTTCTCTGAAGTCCTTTTTCTTATTAAAATTAACATATTCTGGGGGGGTATGATTAATTTTTCATCAATGATAAACTGAGCACTAACTATACAACTTCTGCAACTTCTTTGTCCACTTATTGGTATCAATTTTTTTTCTTTTCTTTTTTTCTCTTGTTCATGCTCTTTTTTAAAAAAAAGATTAATAAAAAAGGATTAACATCTTCACACACACACTAAAAACCACATGACTGCCTGGACCAAAACAACACTCCCCAAAATGCAAGAAAAACTCCACAGGGACTCCACAGGTCACTCTAACACCAGGCCTGGGAACAGAGCCAGGACTTAAAAGACTTCCGGAAACCATGAAAAGTGGAATCAATTAGTTTGCAATCAGAACTTCCTTAATACAGATAAAATTCTTCCCTGGGGTTAGTCAATATCTTTCCATTATTTTTCTTCCATTATTTGCATTATTGCCAATGTATAGAATCAGGACCCATAGTGAGCTGTTGTACACGGGGCCTTGATTAATTATTATTTCTACAATGCCATAGTGCTAGAGCAACCATAGGGTCACACTCTAATCATGTAGTAGCTCTGATGTGATTAGGTTTTCTATTAAATATGAATGTATGCCAGAGTTCTTTATGGCAACCTAGGAGAGTATTTAGGAGAGTATTTAGAGAGCCAATTTGGTGTAGTGGTTAAGGCATCAATGTAGAAACGGGGAGACCGTGAGTTCTAGTCCTGCCTTAGACACAAAGCCAGTTGGGTGACTTTGGGCCAACACTCTCTCTCAGCCCTAGGAAGGAGGCAAGGGCAAACCACTTCTGAAATCTTGCCAAGAAAACTACAGGGACTTGTCCAAGCAGTCGCCAGGAGTCAAAACTGACCTAAAGGTACAAAAAAAAAAAAAAAAAAGGAGAGTATTTGGAAATACTCAGGTTATACACTTCTTTTTTCTGCCTTCATTGGCTATGCCTTTCCCCAGTCTCTGAGAGCTAAGAAGAGGGCCATTTCCTTATCAGCGATTTATAGCAGCTTCTAGTATCATTGAAGCATTACTATTCTGTATACCAGTAATAAAGGTTGGCTTTTAATGCCATAGCAATGCGTGGATGAAACTATAAGATGATATAATCAGTAGCAAGAAAATGGCCATGGTTAATGGGAAGGATCTGGGACTACCAGTGTTCTCTGTAGTTGAATCATAGATATTTATACCAGTCTGATGGCTATGTTTTGCTATTTTAAGCAGATTTAAAGAAAAAAAAATATGGAATGGACCAATCCTCAGATTTTTTTAATCTAAACTACAGCTTTCACATGATGACAGGCTTTAACTTTCCTGATTTTTTGCTTTATCACTGAGTATATATTTTGACTTCCATTTCTCTGTGGAATTCAAATGATCAGATTAAAGCTCTAATTATGGGCACATTTTGGAAGCTATTAGACTCCATTGTTATTCTCTGGTATGTATCTTTGTTATGAGAACTCTGCTATCTTTCTTGCAACAAGCTATTCCCCTTTCCAGGTGGCACAAGTTTTCATTCCCATCTACATGGATGTATCTTCCCCTGTCTTGGCATTCATCTGGTTCCTGCTTAAAGTTGATTTGTTCACAACTGCTAGGCAGGGCTCTTCTGAGAAAATGTTCTGGGCCAGCCATTGCAGAGAGTTCCTATTCATTATTTCATTTGTATACTAAGCAGGCTGCTCTAATTAGTCACAGTTAAAATGCTCTAATTAGCCACATAAAATGCCTATTAGCCTACACATCCTAAATTCAGAATGTCCCTAACACACTTAATTAAGTAAGTATATTGTCATAGCTTATCCTTGAACAACCTTTAAATCCCCAAAGAAATTACCTCAGCAAGGGAAGTAACAACCTTGATCCCCAACTCTTCTCAAGAAGATTGGAAGGGCAGCCAGCTGGCCCTTTGGACACATATTTTCCTCAGTAGACCTTCAGACAACAGAACTTGCAGAGGATTCAACCCTTGTTGTCTTCAAGAGCCATCCATGAATGCATTGATTTTCATCAACTCCAATTGGCCATAACTGGGAGAGTAATATGAATTCTTTATTACTTATACATTCTGTAGAGAGAGAAGACAAAGTAATAGTGAGAGTAGTTCTATTACATAACACTCTGAACTGCAAACTAGCTAATCACCAAATGAGCTTGCAAACCCACCCAGTATTTGATGATTCAATGAGCCCTGCAATTTGGGTTGAGTAACTCATAATTCAGTTTACCATAGGCAGCCTATTGTGTAAATACAACCATTATTACCTAAAGATGGATTTGTTTCTTTTTAGCATTGTATTTCCTTCTGCTCACCATGACAAATCTGTCTCTCAAGGAAACAACAAAGATATGCAAAGTTTTAGTACGGCTGTGATTGAACTGTTTTGTGTCCACCAAGAAACAAAAGTAACAAGAAAAGCTAATACGTTTTCTCATTCAGCTTTTTTTTTTTTTGATAAAGAAATTTAGGCAAAGAAAAATGTCCATACCTGTAGAATTCACTATGTTCAGGTGTAACAGATCTGAGATGCATAAATCCAAGTGACTATAGATAGTAGCAAAGAGGTTTTCTGTAGTCATCTGGATTTTTGCAGGTCAAATCCCTAATACCTATATTTTAAGCAAAGGCCATGGCTGACAGAGAAAATAGCTTATGACAGTCGTATTATTAAATTTAGCTCTACCAGAACAATAGCTTTGTTCACACAGCACACCAAAACACAAACTACTGGACCACATTTTAGCCTAACATGTGGCATGAACCAACCCAATACTTTTATAGCTTAGTGTGTCATGAAAATCCAAAATAGAATAATTCCATAAAGTTTAACTTAATTATGAGTTAACATTTATTTCAATGACGTATATTCTGCCTCATCAAACTTCTGAGCATGTCGCATGAATGCATAGAATTATTTGAATAGCCAGTCCTGTACCATCCTCAAATTAAAAACCTCACATATTATAGCAAGGATTGGTCTACTTAGATTTCCCATCCTACCTAAGTTAAGCACTCCAAGGCAACCAGACCCCTCCTGTTTCTTACTTTGTAAAAGGGTTGTGTTTAAAGATGATTAAAAAGTGTGAGAGGAAAGGGAAGGTGTACTTTTTAATGGTTTTAATCTTTACAGTTTTCTCTTGTTAGAGAAATCAGTCATAAAGATTCTCTCTAGTCCAACTCCAAATTTAATTACTTGTATGTTGCTTTCTTGGCAATAGTACAGAAAGCTTCTGTTGTCTTCCGATGTTTTTTCCACTTCCCAGTCTGAGCTCCAGCTATGAGGTTTTTTGAAGGACTCCCATTTACTACTATTAAGGTTCCACATGATTAGCTTTTCCAAGATCACTAAGGTACAATCTTCGATTGTTTCCTCAATATTTTCCTTCATTTCAGGCCAGAGAAGGAAATATAAATGTAAAGAAACGCGGAGAAAAACACTTGCGGGGAAGAGATCCTAAAAGGACTCTAAATAAGTTGGTTTATGAAGGGAAAAAAAAATTCTAAAGGAACTCGGAGGATGTTGCTTGTGTACGTCTATATCATTCAGTTTATGCAGCCGATGGCTTAAGCAC